>NW_024425563.1:96800097-97009109 GCF_017311325.1 Ursus maritimus | reverse complement strand
GGAAGAGGCTGGGTGCAGGGCAGGGTTACAGCATGGGGGAAACCAAGTTCTCTATTACCAACGTGCAGGGACCACGGTGTGGGAAAATGGCAGGCAATGGGACTAGGTGATTTATGTCTCTTCCCTTGTGTTCATTCTCTCCGTACTTTATACCTGGTAGTTGTAACCATTCTTAGAGATAAGAAAATTCAGACAAATGAAATCCAAATAAATATGTGATACGTACTACAACCAGCTTTCGTACCCAAGATACTGGCAATGAAAACACACTCTTTCTAAGACATGGAAAGAAGTCAGTGGCACCTGCCGTGGCAGAGCAGAGGAGATGAGGCAGCTCCTGGAACAGGAGTAAATACTAGAACATATTTTCTGATGACAGGGAAGAAGATAAACGTGCCCATTTACATGAAGTGCACTCAGTAGCTGGAAGGCAGGAGGACTTCCTGGTTAGGAATGCGCACCTGTGAAACTAACATAACACTGGGATTGTGTGTCACCTATACTCAAATAATATTTTTTTAGGGGCGCCTGGGTGGCACAGTCATTAAGCGTCTGCCTTCAGCTCAGGGTGTGATCCAGGAGTCCTGAGATCGAGCCCCACATCAGGCTCCTCTGCTGGGAGCCTGCTTCTTCCTCTCCCACTCCCCCTGCTTGTGTTCCCTCTCTCGCTGGCTGTCTCTCTCTGTCAAATAAATAAATAAAATCTTTAAAAAGAAGTAAAGAAAAGAAAGAAAGAAAGAAAGAAAGAAAGAAAGAAAGAAAGAAAGAAAGAAAAAAAAATTTTTTTAAAGGTACACATAAAGCTTTCAAAAAAGGTTTGCTAGTATCATTGTCATGGTTTTGTTTTACCATCATCTCTAGGAATGGCCTTCCTGATAATCTGACAAATCTCTAAAAACAAGGATGAGAATACTAAACATTATGAAACATTATGAAATACTAAACATTATGAATACTAAAAATTATGAAAAAAGAAGAAGAACGTGGGCCTGAAAGTAGCTTCTGGGTTCTTATGCAGTTCTAGAGACTTCTACCTAGGTGAACTTAAGATGGATATATGACTTATGGATAAATCAGACTTCTCATATAAAAAATGGATTTCCAGTCAGAATGCTTTGATTGCTCGGATTGGCTTTATCAATAATAAGATGCTTTCTCTCACGTAACACAAAGCCTGGGGAAGTCAGACTGCAGGCACTGCAATCGGGATTAGTTCCCGTTCCCCACCACTCTCTCAGCCCTGACTTCCTCTGCGTAGACTCCATCCTCACCCCCAGGAAATGGCCATCCCTGGCATTCCACCCACACCCATTAGAATCCAGAGGAAGAAAATAGCTGTCATGGTCCATCTCATGAAGAACAAGGAATCCTTTCTCAGAAGATTCCAGCAGTTGCCCACTCCACTGGAAAACATGACTTCCCATTGTTCAGGGTTGGATCACATGCTCTTCTCTAAATCCGTCCTTAGCAAGACAGTAGGGCTGTCCGAAGGGGTTTAGTTCATCAACCTCTACACCTGAGCTGGGATGGAGTCACCTTCCTCGGAGACACATAAGAAGAACTGGAACAAATCTGATTGTTTTGGGAATGACAGAAGGAGAAACGCACACAGGGAAGGCAAACAGTACTTACTCCTTACAGTTGTGGTGAAGTCTAAACAACATAATACATTTAAAGGAACATAACATTTCTTCAATTAATGGCGGCCTTCATCACTGCCATGTGCCCAGCACAGAGCCCACACCTCAAGCAATTAACCATTACCATTAGTCTATGAAGTACGTAACGCATTCCTTTTTTTTTTTATAAATGAAAAGAATAGAGACTGAAAAAGATTAAGAAATTTACTTGAAGTCAAAAATGTGGTCCAAAAAAAAGTTGAAATTTTAATCCAGAACCACAATGCTTTTGTTGAGTGCTTCCCCCCAAAATGAAAGAACACTTGAGTGTTACCATGATATGAGAATGCAGCCATGATACTCTCCTGCCACAGAGTCTCTACCATCAGATTTCCATCACCGGGGGTGGCAGGGGGGGGAGGAGGTGGGGAGGGGAGGGCTTGGGGGAAAGAGCATCCAGAGCTTCCATGTCTGGGAAACCAGAGTGCTGAGGTGGCCCTGCTTGGGTATCCCATTTCCCGTATGGGTCACTTTTATGTTGTTGAAGAGTATTACAGAAGAGACACGATTATCTTTTTCTAATTAGGATATTTTTCTCCTACTTTCTTCCCTTTGCTGATGAGAATAATGGATTTATTCTCTTGAATTATCCGTGAAAGAAGATTCTGCCATGATACCAAAGGATTGATTATTAACAAAATGCAAATAACCTCTACTGATTTTAAGATACTTGGTGAAGAGGACCTGAAAACATCTACAATTCCTAGTCTATTAAAATGCAGGAGCTTTAAAAGGTCAATTGCCCATCTGCACATGACCCACATCACAATGATTTTGCAGCCTGTGAAATATTGCTGGTTTTCCCATTTCACTCTTGCTTTGATAAGCTGTTATTTTATTCACTCGATAAGCAGTGAAAGTAACACATCTGGAAATGCCAGTGGGTCAGCCCTGAAAGGAACACGCTCCCTTCATAAAGGACTTCTAATTACAAGAAATATTCCAATGAATTCTATTTAGGAAGTGCAGAATTTTCACAAAACCTTTAAGTTTTGCCTTGAAATCACCCTAAAGCCAATCAGATGATTCCTGATGGGTACAGAATGAACTTTTTCCAAAGTTGTGGACATAAGGAAATGAATGACACATGATGCTGCTGAAATTATTTCTCTCCTTTGAGTCTTTCAAATAGAATATTTATACCCAGAGCATATTATCTAATTATCAAGCTCTGAGGAATCATCACAAACACATGATGTGTTGACATATGCGGGGTATTGTTCTAAATCCTTTCAATTTGTTAACTCATGTAATACTCACCACCATCCGATGGGTTCAGTGAATATTTTTTCCCATCACCTTATTTAATAATTATCACAGGCACTGATGAGTTAGTAGGGCTCCATTTTATTTTATTTTATTTTATTTTTTAAAGAAGTTATTCATTTATTTGACAGAGGAAGAGAGAGAGCACAAGCAGGGGAAGTGGCAGAAGGAGTAGGAGAAGCAGGCACTCTGTTAAGCAGGGGAGCACAATGAGGGGCTCGATCCCAGGACTCTGGGATCATGACCCAAGCCAAAGGCAGACGCTTAACCAACTGAGCCACCCACATGCCCCGGGCTCTGTTTGATTTTTTTTTTTTTTCAAAGATTTTATTTATTTATTTGACATAGAGAGACAGCTAGCAAGAGAGGGAACACAAGCAGGGGGAGTGGGAGAGGAAGAGGCAGGCTCCCAGCGGAAGAGCCTGATGTGGGGCTCGATCCCAAGACCCCAGGATCATGCCCCCAGCCGAAGGCAGACGCTTAACGACTGTGCCACCCAGGTGCCCTCCGGGCTCCATTTTATATACAGGAAAGTCAACTATGAAGATCTGAGGATTTAGCTGACATTCTTCCCATCCAAATTGCCAGACAATCGGTGACAGGCAAGGTTTAGTATGTTGCCTGCAAATAGTCGTTGTACAATGAATAATAATTTCCTAATTGCTTGGGGGAAATTATGGAGAGCTTAAATTGCAATATGATTTGGTGTTTAATTGCTCCCAGAGAGCCCCAAATACCATTCCTCACAAACAGAATTGACCACAGACCCCAAACACGAGAACATGCAGGGTCTTGACGAGTGAATACAGCGTGAATGTGGGTTTTGCTCTTGGAATAAGTGTAGATAGGTGGACAAATAGCTTCAAGGCAAAGCAAAAAAGCCTCACCAGAAGGGCAAACAGTCGTGTGGAAGGAGGACTCAAGGATCCCTCTAGGGCAGTCGGGAACTTTCGCTCATAACAGGGATGTCTGAGATGTTCCTTGAGAGAGAGCGAGCAGAGCTTCCAAGGACCAGAAGCAGGAACACCATGCTACCGAGCACAAGTCCTGCCCTGTGTTTCCAGACTTTGAACATCGAAGCAGCCACAGCAGCCCCGCCAGCTGGACCCATCCTAGATCTGGAGGCACACCCTGTGCATGTCTTCTCTGAATCCACTACCACACACATCGCCAGATACCAACTGCTGTCTGGATGCTCCTGTATCCTTCTGATTGATCTGTATACTTCTATTCACTCACTTGTAGTCTATTTCTCAAATGTTCAAAGTTATCAGTTATCGTAAAAAAACACAAAACAAAAAATTTCACCGGTCTACTTAAAACTCTTCAATGGGCTTCCACCATAAATGGAGTGAAATCCAAATTCTCATCGGATCCCTGGTAGCTCCAGGTTCCCCTAGCCTGACACTTCTTTTGGTTCGCTATGTTCCAACAATGTCTACCATCTTTTTCTCCATCAATTGTTTTGTGTTTCTTCTTATTCCAGTCCCTGTGCACTTCTCTCTCTTCTGAGGAAAATGTTCTTCTACTGGACCTTCTTATGACGGATTCTCCATAATTCGGTAACAGAGCCCATGGTTGCTTCCTCCAAAAGGACTCTCTGAACACTGCAAAGTGAAGTACACACTTCCTTGACACCTCAAATCACTGCCTATACAATTGTCTTCCTTATTTATTCCTCAAATGAGACCCTTCCAAAGAATGCAGGAAAAGAGAGGAAACCATTGTAGAAAAGCTCATATTTTCAGAGACTTTGCTCCGAATGAGAAGATAGGAGTGTGCACAAGGATGGCAAGATTACACCTCCTCAAATTCCTTCACCACCCATCTTTCCTGTGACTCAAAATAAACCCTGGGCCACCTGAAACATTGAGAGCTACTTGGCTCATATCTAGGCATGGGCTGAGCTATGCTGGAGATGTGAACTCTGATGGTGTTCTTCAGCACTGGCTGTCCTCTGCTCACCTGGAGCCCTACGTGGGGCCCACACATGGCTTAGCTTTGGTTCTGGGAGCAGCACTATATATATATTTATTTATGAGAGTGCCAGCAGGGGGCGGGGTGGGCAGAGAGAGAGAGAGAGAGAATCCTCAAGCAGATTCCACACTCAGCATGGAGTCTGACGCAGGGCTCGATCCCAGGACCCTGAAATCATGACCTGAACCAAAATCATGAGTCAGCCACTTAACTGACTAAGCCACCCTGGACCGACTTGGAATTAAGATGCAGTGGGAAAAAACATGGTATTTGTGATGCCTCGTACGTGGCTAGGATTCCCCTGCTTATTGCCAAATTGGTTTCTTCCTTATCCTCAGCCACTTGGCATCTATCCATAGCCTGGCCTCAGTTTCTATTTCTAGTATCAAAATTCTTCTTTGCATAGATGCTCTGGCCCCAAAGCCCTCTAGGTCTTCCATGAGAGGTCAAGGCAGACTCACTGGTGCTCTAGCCAGTGATCAGGAACATTCTAAAATTGGAAGACTGTTCAGGTGCTTACTGTGATCTCCATGTTTTCTTGCTGGTTCCATAAAATGCAATTTGAAAATTTTAAAATGCAGTAAGTTTTGACAAACACATGAAGCAATGCATGTACCACCCCATTCAGGATATGGAATAATTTCATCACTCCATGAAATTTCCTCTTGACCTTTTGTAGTTTTCCTCAACCCCAACCCATCATGACTTGGCCCCTGGCTTAAGGACTTTTGTTATATCTTTCCTAGAATTTCATATAAATGGAATTGCACATTTTGTAGTCTTTTATGTCAGAAATATAGACTTATTAGGATAATATAAAAATGAGAATTATATTTTCTAATCACTTAAAATGAATGGGTGGGTCACCATTTGCAGAGGGTGGTGTAGCACTCATAGACAGGCCAAGCTAGTTTGGAAGTATTCTGAGGAGATAAGAGAAAGGTAATAAATATCTTAAAGGTTTAAAGAAAAGACACTTAGCATAATGCCTTCCAGATCCATCCATGCTGTTGCAAATGACAAGAGTTCATTCTTTTTCATGGCTGAGTAATATTCCCTTATAGATATACCCACACCACCTCTTCTTTATCTGTTAATCTATCGATGGACACTTGGGCTGCTTCCATAATTGTTGGCTATTGTAGATAATGTTGCAATAAACATAGGAGTGCATATATGTTTTCGAATATGTGTTTTCATTTTCTTCGCATAAATACCCAGCAGTGGGACTACTTAATCATATACTACTTCAACTCTTAGTTTTTTGAGGAACATTCATACTGTTTTCCATGGTAGCTACACCAATTTACATTCCCAGCAACAAAGTGAAGTAAGTCATACAGAGAAACACAATACCATATGATTTCACTTATATGTACGATCTAAAAAGCAAAAAAAAAAAAAAAAAAAAAAAACCCAGAAAAAAACAATAAAGAGGAAAACAGATTCCTGGGGCCCCTGTGCAGCTTAGTCAGTTAAGCATCTGACTTCGGCTCAGGTCATGATCCCAGGGTCCTAAAATTCAGTCCCATGTCAGGCTCTCCGCCCAGTGGGAGTCTTCTTCTCCCTCTCCCTCTGCTGTTCCCCCTGCTTGTGTACTCTCTCTCTCAAATAAATAAATAAAATCTTAAAAAAATAAAGATTCCCAAACACAGAGAACAAACTAGTGGTTGCCAGGGACAGGGCAGGAGTGGGGGACCTGTGGGCAAATAGGGGAAGGGAATGAAGAAGTACAGACTTCCAGTTATAAAGTAAATAAGTCATGAGTATGAAAAGTACAGCATAGGGAAAATAGTCAATAATGTTGTCATAACTTCGTGTGGTGACAGAGAGTAAACACATCATGGGGAGCATTTCCTAATATATATTATCGTCAAATCACCATGTTGTATGCCTGGCACTAGTATAATATTATATGTCAAGTATACTTCAATTTTTAAAAATAAAAATAAAGAAAAAGGCACTTGAGATAAAAGAATATGGTTACTTTTTTTTAATCACAAAATATTTGAAAGCCTAGTGCGTTGCTTCCCAAAGCTTCTTGTTTCTCTCCCATTGGTCTGGAATTGATTTTGCTGGGTGGCATTTGCTTTTGATCGAGTATGATTCAAATGGAAACCTTTTGGCAGATTTTCAAATGAAGAGACATGGTGTGAGAATGCTTTCTGCTCTCATTTGCAGCCAATTTGGTCTGGGCATCTCCGAGGTGCAGCAGGTTATCCATGACTATGGAAACAGCTCTCGCTAAAGCAGTGCCTCGTAATGAGATTCAGTCCAATCTGATGGAGGAAAAGAAGTTTTAACACATGTACTGTTTGTGCTGAGGAATTTCAATAAGTACAAAGCTTCATGAACCCTCTCTCAACATAAAATAAAGCCAACCGGAGATACCATTAATAAAGTGAAAAATGGCACCAAGAAACTCCCTAGTTTAAGACTAGTGTCATCGACCTTCACAAACGTACGTAAACCAGTTTGAGCTAAGGAATCTGTCTTACTGATAGTATTTTCCTTCGGTGAAAATGAGCTGCATGCTTGCCGTGCTTGCTTTTTGTTTGGTTTGATTTGGTTTTCAGAAAAAATGTCTTATTTGTTTGTATTGACTAATTGGTTGGCTCTTTTCTTTTCTTTTCTTTTCTTTTCTGTTTTCTTTTCTTTCTTTTCTTTTCTTTTCTTTTCTTTTCTTTTCTTTTCTTTTCTTTCTTTCTCTCTAGTAGCCTCCATACCCAGCGCAGAACACCACATGGGCCTTGAACTCACCACCCCGAGATCAAGACCTGAGCTGAGATCAAAGGTCCTGTGGTCAATGGACTCAGCCACCCAGGTGCCTCCAGATTTTCTTTTTCATGCTGACGTAGTGCCTTGGGGCAGGTATTTGCTCTTTTCCTTTGAGATTTAGATGCATTAGATGCCAACATTATGTACTCCTAAGGACCATGACCAGATGCTCTAGAGTTTAGCGGAAAGATTTGGGACTGGAGATGGATGAGGATTCACACCCTTTCTGTGCAAATCATAAATTTCGCCCAGAGAAGATACGACTTCATCTTTCTGATCATTAATTATCATCGTCCTGAATAATTGTTGCATAGCTGATGAGATAATGTAAGTAAAGTAAAAATGATGTGGGACAGAATATGCTTCCCTTCACGGCATCCGCGGCTGAAACCCAGAAACCTGCAGATATGTTATCTACATGACAAAAGGGACTTGGTGTGATTAAGTTAAGTGTCTTGAGGATGGGATGTTACTCTGAATTCTAGGTGTGCTCGGTGTGATGGATGTCTTCTCCATTCCAGCAACCCCCTTTCTCATTTCCCATCACCCTGGGACAATGACTGCCTATTTAAGCACAGACCTTTGCTGATATCAGTGCAGATAAGCACCGTGGCTGGAATGATATAAACTACCATCGACTATTAAAGGTGGTAAGTGTAATTCCAGAAAATCGAGAGACGCGCTTCTCCTGTGTCAGAATCCACCTCTAGCTTAGCCATTATATGTGCCTAGGGGAATCTACTTTAACTGCGAGCTATTTCTCTTTCCTTAAATGGGCATTTGCATTCATTACCTACATCTATTCTTTTGTTCGTGTATCTGTTCATCGTGGTGCCACCATTATGGAAAATAGTGTGGATGTTCCTCAAAAAAACTAAAAATAGAACTATCCCATGATCATGCAATCCCTCTTATGGGTTTATACCCAAGGCAAAAGAAATCGGGAGCTCAAAGACATATGTGCTCTTCCATGTTCATTTCAGAGTTAATCCTAACACCCAAGACATGGAAATGACCTAAGTGTCCCCTGTCTGGATGAATAAAGGAGTTGAGGTTTACAGATACAATGGAATATTACACAGCCTTTAAAAAAGAGGAAATCTTGCCACTTGCAAAATCTGACCCAGAGGATGTTAGGCTAAGTGGAATAAGCCAGATACAGAAATTTTGAAAACTGTGTAATCTCACTTATATATAGAATCTAAAATAGTCATTGCACTACTGGGTGTTTACCCCAAAGATACAGACGTAGTAAAGAGAAGGGCCATATGCACCCCCAATGTTCATAGCAGCATTGTCCACAATAGCTAAATCGTAGAAGGAACCGAGATGCCCTTCAACAGATGACAGGATTAAGAAGTTGTGGTCCATATATACAATGGAATATTACTCAGCTATCAGAAAGAACAAATTCTCAACATTTGCTGCAACATGGACGGCACTGGAGGAGATAATGTTAAGTGAAATAAGTCAAGCAGAGAAAGGCAAATATCATATGATTTCTCTCATCTATGGAACATAAGAAATAGGATGATCGGTAGGGGAAGAAAGGGATAAAGAAAGGGGGGTAATCAGAAGGGGGAATGAAACATAAGAGACTATGGACTCTGAGAAACAAACTGAGGGCCTCAGAGGGGAGGGGGGTGGGGGAATGGGATAGACCGGTGATGGGTAGTAAGGAGGGCACGTATTGCATGGTGCACTGGGTGCTATACGCAACTAATGAGTCATCGAACTTTATATTGGAAACTGGGGATGTACTGTATGGTGACTAACATAATATAATAAAAAATCATTTAAAAAAAATAGTCAAATACATAGAAGCAGAGTAGAACAGTGGTCACCAGAAGGAGGGAGGTAGAGGAAAGGGAAGAATGTTGCTGCAAAATTGCAGGACTGCTAGAATGAAGCGTGCTGGAAATTTGCTGAGAGTGGATTTCTGATGCTTTTACCACACACCAAAAATGGTAACCATGTGAGCAGATAATATTGTTAGGAGTGAGTTGGACAGTTAGGGAGTCAGGGCCAGGGTCCCCAACAAGGAAACATGGAGTCAGGACAGCTAAGATCAAACAGAGCTGACATCCTGTTTTGCAGCTTTGAGAGGACCACGCTGACATTTTGCTTTGCAGCCTTTGCAGAAATGACTTCCACAAAACATCCTAAAATAAGACAGTTAACTACAAAAGCATTGTCAATATCACAGACAAGGAACAGTTGAGACCTAAGCCCCCAGATATCAGCCAAATAAGACCATCAGCACGTGGACACGGACCTAATAGGTAGACAGATACGTGACCAAAACCCTGATTCGCACCACTCAGCACACCCTGATTGCTTAAGAAAGTTCTGCAAAGAGTTCATAAACACCCCTAAACTTAGACATTCTGGGGGCAACCCTCTTGGGCCCCCCTCCCTCTCCGGGAGCTTCATACTCTTGCTTAATAAACTGTGCTTCGCTGCCCTCCACTCTTGGTCTCGTCTACCTCTTCCTTCTTCAAAATGGTGTGACCAAGAACCGCGGGCGCTCAGGGGACACAAAATCCTTTAATGGTATTTTAGCCCCTCTCTAGTAATATTTCACTGTGTGTATGTATATCAAATCATCATGCTATATGCCATAAACATACACAATTTTTATTAAAAAAGAAAATAAACTTTGGCCTCCGTTCAGTGGTGAGAATGGAACAGTAACATATATATTTCAGAAGATAGTCTGGGTAGGTTACAATGCAACCACTTCATTATCATTCTTTTCTGAACCCTTACCCTTGCTGGAATTACTATTTGAGGGTAAAAATCATTCAATCTATATTCTGTCTAAACCAGAGGCAATTTGAGATTTATGTTTTAATCACTAATTACTTGAACAAGTATCCTAGCAAGCACTTTGCAATTGCCCCATTATTTTTCAAAGCCACTTTAATCTTCTTACATTTGTGATCCAATTATGCTTCTGAAGTACCTGTCATTTATCCCATTATCTGAAAATTTCTTCTATCTGATGTATTTAGAGATACACATTCAATTTGTGTCTTCTCGGTAGCATTATCCACATCCGGTGCCTTGAACCAACTCCTGTCTGCCTCAGTCTCTCAACTAGAAGCTGATCCACCTGTCCCCATCACTCCTCCACTGTCCCTTCTACTGACTTTCGCTCTCAGGAAATCTACTAAATAAAACGGTATGAACGGTAAACAAGATAAACATGCAGACAATAAAAAACTTGACAAGAGTACATATTTTTTATCAGTTGGCCTCTATCCTATTCATAGTTAAGATGATGGAAAGTCATTCTGCCCATCTTCTATCTGCTGAGATATCATCCATTTGCCCCATAATGCCCTTGGTTCCCTGGAAAGCTTCCCCCCAAATGCATTGACAGGTCAGCTGAACAAAATAAAAGGACGTGCCTCCGCCTTGATTTGTTGACTCACACACAACATTTGAGACTCTTGATCTTTGGTCCTTAAAATTCCCTTCTCCCTTGGGTTGCAGGATGCTCTTCTCTCCCCATTTTCAGCCCACAGCATGGGTGATCATGAGTACTTACAGGGTTCCAGGCCATATACCCAGTGCTTTATTCCTGGGATCTGGCTCAACCTTAGAGGAAATTTTTGAAGCAATTGCAATCTGCTTATCCCAAATGGGGAAACCAAAGCTGGATGGCTTCCAAGGTAAGTAACCAAGGGAAGTGGCATCCCAGGTGATACTGCCTGATGATGAAGAGGGGACTTCTCCATCACGTCCACTTTCACCTTTTTGCTGCCAATTCTCAGTGTGGTTCTTACTCTCAAGTTCCTGTGTGGCTCCTGTGATGGCTCTGCTTTGCCTTTCATCCACAGGCATGGCTGCACGGAGCATGGGTATAGACCAGGCACCACAGATGCACATGGGAGCAATTAATTGGAAAATTCCTGAGATATTGAGCTGGCATCCCAAGCCCAACATGTGTCAAACCAAACCCATTCTTTATCCCATGAACCTGCAATTCATCCTATGCTCCTGATGCAGTTGCCCGTACTTAACTCGAGAAGCTGGCTGTGTTGGTCCATCTCCCTCCCTCATCCAACTGGCCGAGAAGTCTACTGTCCAAGAGCATTTTGGGAGTACTTCCAGAACCTTCTAATTCTCTTACCTAGGCTTAGAGACTCATTGGGGCTCACTGTCTCTACTGCAAATAGAATCAAGTCCCAGCTCCTAAGTTAACTTATTCAGTAATTACAGGTGAATTCCTTTCCCTTTGGAGGAATAGCATCATCTCATTTGTAAAGGAAAAGAAAAAAAGACAATGATTATAGTCAATGTTCACAGATAATTTTCTCTGTATCCACAGTCTTTATGTATGTCAACTCATTTAATTTCAAAGTTCAATGGAACTTTTAACAGTTCCATTTTAGGAAAGAGAGAATGCATGCAGGGTGAAGAACTTTTCCATGGTCACACAGCTTTTACAAATGGCTTGGGATTCCTTCCCAGGTAGTCGGACTCTGGACCCCACTCTCAGCATGGGGCTAGATGAGCCTTAAGCAGAACGTTGCAGTCCTGTATAGCTTCTCGGGAAGAGCATGAATGTCGGAGTAAACCGTATGTTGGTCTAATCTAGGTCTACCACTGATAGGCTGTGTGACCGTGGGAAATCAGTTTTCTTTCGGAGTTTCAGATCTTTTTTCCCCTGAAAGAAAAGTAATAATCCAATTGCATAGGGTTTGTAGCAGAAATTGCAAGTTATCATCCAATATCAATTTCCTCTTTCTTCCTTGATAGTGGAAGTTCTGATTTTTAATAGGCATGAGGCCACCAGAACACATTTCTCTCAAAACTGGACATGACCATGGGATTAAGTCTGTCCAAGGAAAGTAAGAGGAGGTGGTAGTTGGTAGAAATGTTCCTTAGAAGATTGCGGACAAAATCCTTGCTGCGCGTTTGTTTTTGTCCTCCTGAGCAGCAGGACGCAATGGCTGAAGCTGAAGCCTGATTTGGCACGGAACATGATTTGACCCTGTTGAGTGCCTATCATGCATAGAAGAGCAGCAAGACACAAGGAGTCTGGGATCCTGGCCATTTACGGTGACGTCACCCTGCCAGGCTGCCTACCTTTGCACTGTTACAGAAGAGAAAGACACTCTTCCTTGTTTAAGCCGCTGTCACTTGGCCTCTACTCTTCTCAATCAAATCCAACAGACCATTATGAACCAGGGGGACCCAGTTCCTTTTTAGGCTGACCTGTGATTACGTAGCACAGATTTCTTCTGTTGGTTAGCAAATATGTCTATTCTATTTTTCACTTTCTGATGCCCTCCCAAGACTCATGTTTATGTTTATTTACTCCTAACTTAATTTCTTTTTTTTTTTTAAGATTTTATTTATTTATTTGATAGAGAGAGAGACAGCCAGCGAGAGAGGGAACACAAGCAGGGGGAGTGGGAGAGGAAGAAGCAGGCTCCCAGCAAAAGAACCCCATGTGGGGCTCGATCCTAGAATGCTGGGATCACGCCCTGAGCCAAAAGCAGATGCTTAATGACTGAGCCACCCAGGCGCCCCCTAACTTAATTTCTTAAGCTCAATATTGTGCATATCTTCCACTAGCACAACAAATACTTCAGCGGTCCCGTGTGTCCCCAATCTGCCCTCCTCACTCGCCCAGAATCATGATGATAGGAGCCAACAGGTTGGCTCTGGGTATTTAGAGATACAATTTCTGATCATACTTTTCCTTTCAATTCTCAGTTTAATCATGTTCTAGATAACCATAAATTTACAAGGTTTGGTTACTCATCCTTGCAGCATCTTCTCGGATTGTTTTTCCTCCTAGTTAAGTAAGAATTCTGTTATGACATCATGTTTAAAAGATATATTTTCCAGATATAAAATTATAGCCTCCTCTTTTTTTTTTTCCCCTTCAATATTTTAAAAATATGACTGTGCCATCTTCTGCTATCTGGTACTGTCTTTTAGAAGCTTGTCATCAATATAATTCCTATTAATTTTTATGATCTCTTATTTCTGTCAAGCTTTAGAATTTTCATTTATCTTTGGTTGTTTTAATTTCACAATAATTCATCACATGCGAGTTTTCTTGTATTTCTCTGTGTAGATTTTATTTTATTTTATTTTTTAAAGATTTTATTTATTTATTTGACAGAGAGATAGACAGCCAGCGAGAGAGGGAGCACAGGCAGGGGGAGTGGGAGAGGAAGAAGCAGGCTCCCAGCAGAGGAGCCCGACGTGGGACTCGATCCCGGAACGCCGGGATCACGCCCTGAGCCAGAGGCAGACGCTTAACGACTGCGCCACCCAGGCGCCCCTCTCTGTATAGATTTTAAATGGCCAATATAGTATTGCCATTTTCTTGGGAGTGAGAATGACCAAGGGGTTTAGAGATGGATTCTGATGCCCGGATCCACTGTTTGCTAGTGAACCATTGATCCGTTACCTAAATGCTTGGTGACTCAGTTTTCTTATCTGTAAAATGGGGATCATACATGAAGCAATATTTCCAAGAGCCTTGCATGTTTCCCAATATGTAGTGCTTCCTTCCTTCCACTTCTATTGTGTTTATGATTTTTATCCTGTCATCCCACCTCTCAAGCACCAATTCAGAGGGTAAGAGGGTAAGGAAATTTAAAAGTCGGAGGGGTGGAGCATAGAATTGGTTTAAACTGTGGAGAAAAAAGAGGGATATTGATGGGTCTGCTTCCTTATAATGAAAGACTATTTCCAGCATAAATAATTTTAAGTTTTAAATAAAAATGTAAAATATGAAAACATTTTAAAAAAAATAACAAATGCCATTGTATGTCTCTCAGTTTACTACCAGGTTCCTCAACAGTTCAAGTTGTAATGAGTTTGAGAACAGCATTTATGGGAGCAAATGTAAGGATCCCTTCAGTGTCTCTATGCCCAGATACTCAGCCTTCCTGTGCACGTGGGTTTCAAGGAGATATTCGCACGCATACCCTGCCCTCGGAGCAGTAATCTGTTACATTTTCAGCACCAGTTCTCTGAAATGCTTTTCTAAGATGGGATTTTTCATCAACACTGGGGCCCAGCACACTTTATGTCAACGTTGAAGAGCTATTATGAAGAGTGTGGGTTACCCTGAAGTTTCGTAGCTTTGAAATGCACGTGATTCAAAGGAGATAAATAAAGTAGATTCTTGGCGGAAGCTTTCACCACTGATCACAATTTCATCATCAGAGGCTTTATGGAGAGATAGAAAACAAATACAGTTGCAACCACAGCAAAAGCTAATGCAAACTACACTATTCAGTTCAATGGACCCATAAGTTTAGGGGCGTATTTTTGTGGGAAAAGGGATTTCTTGTCTGTTACATGATTTTTCTAGTAATAATTTAGTCAATGAACACGTCCAATTAGCCACGTCCACATTTCCTGACATTACAGTTCATCTTAATCAATCCCTTTGGGCTGCAAAAGCAGGATATCCCTCTATCAGCCTCTGCTTTGATTTTAGCTTCTCCTCATCTTGACCAACTGTAAACCCCAACGTGCATCTGAATGAGCTGCAAGGCTCATTCAAAGTCCGAGTGCTGGGCTTCCCGCCACACTTTGGATCCGGGATTTCTGAACTGGCATCCTAGGAAGCGTGCAGTTGATGCTGGTGACTCTGATCAGGGACCGTCTAAGTGACATCTGAGCTCAGGTGGCTAGCATGGTGCCAGCTATGCTGGAGATTCTTCTGGATCACTTGTCTGTACCAGGGCCGTGGAGGTTTGTAACATCCCACCTGATTCTCAGCTGTCAGTTCACATAAGCCACTGAACCGCATGCATTATTCCGATGCAAAAGGACTCGTCGGGTCCAGCGTTTCTGATCATTTACCGCAGCGGGGTAGAAATCACTGTGTTGGGGCCACAGGAAATTAGGAGGCTGTGTCATGCCCATCTAACTAAGTCCACTCCCGTGGTGGACATCTTCTGGAGTTTCCACACCTCGGGTTCTTACTGGGTGGGAGGACCCAGCTTTCTTATGTTTGGGTCATTGTCCTTTCTGGAACAGCGCGAGGGAGGCAGGGCACAAGATCAGCTTTCTTAGAGGTCCGAATTCCAGGGATCCACATTCCATTCAGGGTGTGGAAAGTGTGGGTCTTACTCATCAGGCACTTTCACAATTTTTTTTTTTTTATGTTCCAAGTTCATTTGTGTCTAGAAAAGTTGTCTATGCTTTACTGCTGTAACGTATTTTCACCTTCAGCAAAGAAATGGCACAGAGTCTACCTTCCTGAATTGGGGTAAAGGAAAGGAGATTCCAAAAAAAAAAAAAAAAAAGCTAGGGATAACAGCAGTTCTAAAATCCCTGTAATATCTTATTTGTCATGCTGGCAGTCAAGGCTTGACAAACGTTACCTGCTCACGTATGGGCTCCTTCCAAGGACACTCGCCAGTTCTCCTTCCAAGGGTGGGTGTTTCTCAGTCCTCTCACTGAGTGAGGACGTTTGGTACATTGTGTTATAAATGTTGACTAAAACGAGGGGGAATATGGACATTTTGCATTGGGGTAATTTCAGAAGCTCTTTCCAAGGGAGAACCACATAGGTCTTTCTAGAAATGTAGTGTTTCAACCCTAGTAGAGGAGGGGGAGAGTTTTAATAGGAGGGCGATAGTACAGGTAGAACAGAACTGTGTGTCTATATGACAGGGATTTGGGAAATGACCCATCCTTCCAGGAAGAAATAGAGGCCCACGGAGGCGAAAGTAGCTTTCCCACTGTCCATTCTGTGCCAATGGCAAATGAATGTGGGGTCCATGACCTCAGGCTCCACTGTCCCCTCCCATTACTGAGCATGTGGATGGGCTTGTGGGTTAGAATAAAGGTACTGAAAATTGGGTGAAGTAGGCAAGCTCTGGAAATGTCTATTCAAAAGGAGAAATGAAGAAGAAAGAACAGAAAGCCCTTGTGGATCAACATGCAGAAGAAATGGGGGGAACCAAACCCTGGAACTGGATTTCTAATACAACCGGCAGGTGTAGAGACCCAGTAAATGCCAGCCACCACGAGGGGTCCTCCGCTGCCTTCATTCCATCTGCCTTCTGCTCCCACCCTCAGAGGAGGACACTCCAAACCCCTTCAGAGTTTGGATCCTTCTCAAGATCAGGATGGGAGGAAAAGGCAGGACAGCACTAGGGTTAATAACCTCATGTTCTTTTTGACACCCAGCTATTTACAATAAAGCCTTTTTCTCTATCCTCTAAAGTATTTTCACTTCACAAATCATGTATGGGGATTTTTGGAAAGAATAAGATCGACAGATTTAAAAAAAGAAAAACAATCACTTTTTACTTCCAATCTCACTAATAAGAGATGGTCGTTGCTAATGTATTGGTGTGCGTTTTTGCAAACTTCTCCTACGATAATCTATATTTAGGTAAAGCATATACATATATACGCATATCTTATATATACATAATACACAGATGAGAAAGAGAAGAGAGAAAGAGATTACATGTGTATATATTTTTCCAATCCTCAGCAACACCCATTACACTTTTTCTTGCCAATATCAATTCACCTAAACCTCATGGTCACATTTTCTATTTTCTGCTCTTTACTGAATTATTAATAATTTCATTAGCTACATTTCACAGTTACCTGATTATTTTTCACCTCTTCATTTCATACCATTTTATCAAAAGCATTTCTCGTATTCCTATAACAATGATTATCCACTAATATTTTATAACCAGGAGACCTATTGCATCATGTTGATTTCAAGATTAACCAAACAATTGAGTAGGGTCTTTTTTAAGATTTATTTATGTATTTATTTGAGAAAGAACTAGAGAGAGAGACAGAGCAGAGGAGAAAGGGCAGAGGGAGAAGGAGAATGCTCAAGCGGACTCCACGCTGAGCACAGAGCCTGACATGGGACTCGATCTCATGACCCTGAGATCATGACCTGAGCTGAAATCAAGAGTCAGATGCTTAACTGACTGAGCCACCCAGGTGCCCCTGAGTGTTTTATTTTTTAAATAGTAGAGCAATGTAACAAATAAAACATGAAAAACTAGAATATTCTTTAAAGTCCTTTGTCACATGGTATGAGAGTCAGAAATTATAAGAAAAATTACCATTTTAACTCCACAAGAAGAATAACAAGGTTTCTGTGGCAAAGCACACACGTAAACAAGCTCGAGTAACAAATTTTAAAGATGATTTTCCATTAAAATTCGTGGTGGTTTAAAAGAAAGTGTTTATAAGTTATCTGATACTTTTTACCTCAAAGGGCAGTGCTTGATGTCTTTCCCTTAGAATATGGTTTGGACATAGTGACTCATTTCTAATGATTAGAATACATCCGATATTAAGGGGCATGATTTTCAGTATTTGGCTATGAAGAGACTGATTTCCGACCCAGTTGAGTTATTTTTCTCCCTTCTTGAATCATCCATTCTGGGGGAAACCAGCTGCCCTGTCATGAGGACATTCAAGCAACTCATGGAAAGGACCTGTTGACAAGTCACTGAAGTCACCTGTCAACAGCTATCTGGGAAATCAGACGGCCAAAAACCACAGGAGTGACCTTGGCAGTGAATCATCCCCTAGGCAAGCCTCCAGAAGAGCCTGCTCCTTGACCAGTAGGCTCTACTTTATGGGAGACCTTGAGGCAAAGCACCATCTGGTGGTTTTTCTGACCCCCAGAAATCGTGAGACAAGAGATGTTCATTGTTTTTTTTTTTTTTATAAAGATTTTATTTATTTATTAGAGAGAGAGACAGCCAGCGAGAGAGGGAACACAGGCAGGGGGAGTGGGAGAGGAAGAAGCAGGCTCCCAGTGGAGGAGCCTGATGTGGGGCTCGATCCTATAACGCCAGGATCACGCCCTTAGCCGAAGGCAGACGCTTAACGACTGAGCCACCCAGGCGCCCCAAGAGATGTTCATTGTTTTAAGCCACTGAGCTTGAGGATAGCTAGTTGCACAGCAATTGATAAGTAATACAATACTTTCAATTGAACATCATTGTCAGGAATAACCACTTGACATAAGCATGGAAGAAACAGACAACTCAAAAATGGGAAAATAATCAATGAGGCTTTTCTTTATGAATAAAGATGATTAGACAATATGCCTATAAAAATTATTCAAAGTCATAATTTACCTAAAATATGTAAATTAAAAGAATAACAAGCACTTGTAATATACTAGCTATGAAATCTCATCTAGGAAGAAACAGATAACCTGAATAGTCCTACATTTATTAAAGAAATTTTACTTACAGTGAACAATCTCCCACCCCCACCCCAGTGTTCTTGGCCTGGAAGTCTTCACTGTTTTGTGTGTGTGTGTGTGTGTTTAAGCTATGTAAGATAGATGGATAGATAGATGATAGATAGATAGACAGATAGATAGATAGACAGATAGGTAGATAGAGATAACATAAAATTTACCATTTTATTGTATTTTTTAAAGATTTATTTATGTATTTTAGAGAGAAAGAGAGAGAGCAGGGGGAGGGGCAGAGGGAGAGTCTGAAGGAGACTCCCCACTGAGCACAGAGCCCGACACGGGGCTTGATCGCACAACCCTGATACCATGACCTGAGCCGAAACCAAGAGCTGGTCACTTAACTGACTCCGCCACCCAGGTGCCTCTAAAATGTACCATCTTAACCACATCTAAGTGTACAGCTCAGAGGCATGAAGTACTTCCACACCCTTGTGGATTACCCCATCCATCTCCAGAACTTTCTCATCTTCCCAAATTGGCACTACATTCCATTAAACAGTAATTTACCATTGTCTCTTCTCAGAGGTGGGCAACTGCCATTCTACCTTCTACCTCTATGCCGTTGACTACCCCAAGTAGCTCATGCAAGTGGAATCATACAGTGCCTGTCCTGATGTGACTGGTTTATTTCACTCATCAGAATATCCTCATGGTCCATCAGAACATCCTTTCTTTTTAAGGCTGATTAACATCCCACTGTGTATATGTACCGCGTTTTGTATCCACTCCTGTGTTGGTGAGCATAGGGGTTACACCCATGTTTGGTTCTTGTGAATACTGCTGGGGTGAACACGAGTGTGCGAATGTCTGTTTGAGTCACTTTTCAGTTGATTCAAGTATATTCCCAGCAGGGGAACTTTTGAATCATATGGTAATTCTATTTTTAATTTTAAGAAATTAAACCATACTGTTTTCAACCATTCCATACAAAGTTTCATAATGGCTACAGCTTTTGAAATCTAGCCAGCAATGTGTGAGAGTTTCAACTTCTCTACGTCTGCCAAAACATGTGATGTTTTCTGCTTTTTCTTGTTGTTTTTTTGTAATAGCCATTCTAATGGGTGTGAAGCATTGTCTATTGTGATTTTGATTTGCATATCCCTAATGATTAGTGAGGTTGAACATCTTTTTAGGTGCTTGTTGCTATTCATGCATTTATTTTTTTAGAGAGAGAAATATCTGTCCGAGGTCTTTGCTTATTTTTTGAATTGATTTATTTGGGGTGTTTTGTTGCTATTAGATTACGGCTACCAACCAATATATAATTTGCAAATATTTTCTCCCACCCTGTGGGCTGCCTTTGCACTCTGTTGGTAGATAGTGTCCTTTGATGCACAAAAGCTTTGAATTTTTATTTCATCCGATTTATCTGATTTTCCTTTTGTTGCCTATGCTTTGGGTGGGTGGGGGGATCATATCCAAGAAGTCTTTACCAAATCCAATGTCATGAAGCTTTCCCTATGTTTTCTACTCATATGTTTACAGTTTGAGCTCTTGTGTTTAGGTCTTTGAATAATTTTGAGTTAATTTTTATATGTAGTGCAAAGTAAGGATCCAAATGCATTTCAGTGTGTTTTATCATGTTGTGTTTTTATTTTAATTTGTGTCAAGATACTTTCTTTCATTTTTTATTTATTTTTATTTTTATTTTTTTATTGAGAGAGGAAGAGAGAGAGCAGGTAGAAGAGGTAGGGGAGAGGGAAAGAGCGAAAATCTCAAGCAGGCTCCACACCCCTAGCATGGAACCTGACATGGGGCTTGATCTCAGGATTCTGAGATCATGACCTGAGCCAAAATCAAGAGCTGGACTCTTAACCAACTGAGCCACCCAGGCGTCCAGATACTTTCTAACTTCCCTTGTGATGTGTCCTTTGAGTTCCTGGTTGTTAAAGAGTGTGTTGCTTGATTTACATATATTTGCATATGTGTTTAATTTACATGTATTTGCATAGATATATTTAATTTACATATATTTGTGGATTTGGAATTTCCAGTTTTTTCCTTTCCTGTTGATTTCTAGCTTCATTCTCTTATGATCAGAACAGATACTTTGTATAACTCAGTGTTCTTAAATTTGTTATGATTTGTTTTGTGGCCTTACATATGGTCTATCTTGGAGAAAATTCCATGTGCTTTTGAGAAAAAAATGTGTATTCTGCTGTTGTTGGGTAGAGCACTCTGTATAGTTCTATTAGGTTCATTTGTTCTGTGTTGTTCAAGTTTTTTTATTTCTTTACCTATCTCCTGTATAGTTGTTTCCATTAGTAAACTTTGAACAAACATTTAAGAGAGAAACAAATCAGAACATACGAACACTTACAGACAATTTGAAGGGAATTAACTATTTTCTGACTTATTTTATGAGATCTGCATACGTAGACAAAGATACAGGAAAATAAAAACTAAGTGTAATATTGACAAATTATATTAAAAAACATGATGACATTTCTGAACTTGACAAATAACACCAACAAAAACCTACAGTTAGTATCACACTTAATGGTGGAAGACTGAATGTTTTCACCTTAAGATCAGAAATCGCTTCGTTTGTCCACTACGGCCAAGTATCCAGCATGGTACTAGAGGTTTCAGACAGTGTGGTATGTCAAGTAAAGGAACAAAAAAGGGGCGATCAGAATGAAAAGGAAGAGGTAAAATCGTCTCTAAAAATCCTAAAGACCCATGCTGTGATTTATCTGGAGGGACCTGGCAAAGGCTCCAAACACCCTCTTTGTGGACCACGGAGATGTCAGGCACCATTGGATCTACTGGATCCCGTGGCCCAAGTGGCAGAGCAGCATGCGTGCCGGTCTGCACCTGTTGCAGAGCCTCCTCCTGTTCTGATCGCCCCTGGAAACCAGCAGCTTTGGGGTACTTGGTAGATGGGCCAGAGCAACCCACCCAGATGAAGACCATGTTGCTTCCAAAGTTCATAGCAGCTTAATTTTTAGTAATCAGAAACCGGAAACAGCCCAAGTATCTATCAACGAGATAATAGTTTTTTGTTCAGCTGTGGTAGATTCCTTCTATGGAACAAAAGGGGAAAAATAAACAGTATTGAGGGACAAGGTTGATGTGATTACCGTAATAGGGGGCATCCATGGTATTTGATGTGTAATGGCTAATGAACCATGTGGCATGAAGGGTGATACAGATTACAGCTGACGAGGGTCTTGCTACATGTACATTAAAAAATCAAAATACTGTGATCAGAAGCTTGTGTTATGCTCTGCAACAGAAAATCATGACCGTTCGGTCAGTTTTCAGATCGAAGTCAGAGCCTGAGCCCGGCCAATAAAAGAATGCCCATGTTTCTTTGACAAAAAGATCCTACCAAGTCATTGTGAGTATTTGAAGCAAATATTCTCCCAGTCCTTGTACAAAGGGCCATGGTTCTTTCCAGGCTAACAATGCCTTGACAAAGCTGCCTTAACAAGATTTTTAAGGACTGATGAGTATGGGGTCTGAGCTAACATCAGTACAAGGGGACCATCATAATCCCATGACTAGCATAGGATAGCATGAAGGCGGGTGATAAATAGAGTTCTAGAACAATTTGTAACAACTGTGTACCAACCGTATTCTTAAGAATCTTGTCCCTGAGCATATAATTAAGATAAATATGCTTAACAGTAGGCAGGACCTTCGGATTGTGTCCCTGAGCCCTCAAGTAAGAGCTATTAAGGCAAGCAAGTGTGTTCGTCTGCGAGGGTCACCATAACAAATGACCACAAACCGGTTGGCTTAACACTACCGAAATTGACTCTCTCACAGTTCTGGAGGCTAAAAGTCTAAAAGCAGGGTAGAGCACGGTTGGGTCCTTTTGGAGGTTTTGGAGGGAGACTCTACCTCATTCTTGTCTCCCAGCTTCTGATGGCTTCTGGCCATCTTTGACACTTGCTGGCTTGTAGATTCGTCACCTCCAAACTCTGTCTCTCTCTTCACATGACATTCTTCTTTCCGTGCACCCATGTCTCTGTTTTCTCTGCTTACAAAAACCCCAGTCTTGGATTACAGCTCACCCTAACCCACGTGACCCCATTTTAACTTCATTAATTACATCTGCAAAGACCCTGTTTCCAGATGAAGTCACATTCTTGAGTTTTCTGGTGGACATGAATTTTGGGGGTACACCATTCAACCCACCACGGGGGTCCAAGTGGAAGTGCCTGAAACTACTCACCTTCATGCAGCAAAAAGAGGGAATCAGTAGCAATAATATATCCCCAGATGGGCTGCAAGATTCGACAAATGATGTCCTGTTGGCCAAATTTGATCCACTGCTTATTTTCTGAAATAAAGTTTTATTGGAATACAGCCATACTCATTCATTTATGGATTGATTCTTTATGGTTGCAGAGGTCAGTTGTATGGCAGAGACCTTTTCGCCCACGAGGCCTAATATATATCTGGTCCTCTACAGAAAAAGTTTGCTGACTCAGGACACAAAGGATGCAAGATCAGTAATTGACATGATATCCCATCCAATTCACCTTTCTGACTCTTGCTAAAACCAGAGGAATTGTACCAGATGAAGGAGGATTATTGTAGATGTAACTAGGTCGTATTGCTTTTTCTAATCACAGCTGCTGTGCTGATGTGCTGGTTCACTGAAGCAGATCGATACAGCTTCTGGCATCCACTCTATAACCATCGATCTGTGAACGTGTACTTCTTGATCCACATCCACAGGGTTGATCAAAAGCAGTTCGACTTTATACGGGAAACTCAGTAGTATACGTTCACTACCTCCTTAGGGCGGTATTAACTGTCCAGAACTCGGTCACACAAGAGTCTTGAAGGCTCTTGTTCCCTTGATATTCGGCAAAGCTTCATGTTAGTGAAGCTTAATGACATCGCACTAACTGGTGAGTAACAGGTGGTAAGTACCATTCATAACCTAGCATGACACATGAATTCCACAGGGTGAGTAAATGACCAAAGGATCCACGGACCTGCCCTGTTGTTGAGGTTCGGGGCTGCCATGGTGTATGAAATGCGAACATATCCCTCTATGGTAAAAAAAAAAAAAAAAAAAAAATTACACCTTATGCACAGAGAGAGTATTAGTGCAGATCTGTAGATTTGGGGAGAAATGCCATGTCCTTGGCAACAACATAAATAATTTTTCGTATTATCAAACAATTCCTGCTCTGCTGCTAGGTCTGAAGGAAGACCAAACACATGGATTGATGTGTATTTCTGTTGCTAAAACTGCCAATGTGACCCGATATTATTAGATTCACCCAATCACACGCTTAAATATGCGTAAACAGAGCAATCCAAATTGTGTGCATTCCTGTGTGAGCAACAGCAATCCAAACTATAGGATTGAAAGGTATACTTGGAATTGGGCCCTTGGGTCCATGGACTACACAAGGACAGGGTGCTTAGACTTCCATATCCTCCTGTATATATGTAACCACCAAGTCTTTCTTATAAGCAGGATCCCTAACAGTAACTGACAATGAGGGATTGGGTCTACAGATGAGATGATGTATTTTGGAGTCTGTGCACAAAGGGATTATGCCACCATATGGCCACATGTAGGGGCGTGGTGTGCTCTAAAGGGCCGTGGCAAAGCAAATTCATCCCAGCCCCACGAGATAGCTGACAAATGGTGCTGTGTCCCTAGTCGCATGGTGTACATAGGCCAAGAGCTAAGGGATGGAAGGAGGAGTTTTTATTCCCCAGGCCTCGCTTTAGGGATTTGTGTTTCCTGTTCTGTAAACCTTAGGCCCAGAGTCTCAGGAGTCCCGATTCCCAGGAGGTGCACCGTGTCGACTGGGGAGATGGAAAGGGTTGCTGCCATCACACTTTGGGTCCCTCTTGCTAGTGGAATTGTGAGGGTGAGCTATCCTGATCCCCATAGAGAGCTCAGTTTGCTATTATACACTGACGTCCAGACATAAGTCAGGAAGCCGGGGCATCCTCTGGGGTGTCTCCTAGGGTACCCTTGTGAGTGATTGCAGGAATGGTGCGTTAGAGCACCAAGACCTCAGAGAAAGGAGGTCTGTGGATTCAGTTCCCTCTGGGGTCAAGTCCAGGCTGTCTCTCCACACAAGCAACCCGGAGCAGAAGAACTACTGGTCAAGGTAGAGTGAAGCGTCAATGGAGTATTTCCAGAAGGCGATAATGGCTGTGCTTAGGCTGAGACACGTGGCCATGGGGACTGTCATCTGTTTCATTTGCCTGTTTGCTCTCAGTATTTGCAGAGACTGTGGCTGGTCACCATTTCCAAGCAGTCTCTCCAGCGGATTGAACTTGTATCTCCACTTTCCCAGGAGAAGAGCAAGCCCATCTTTTCTTCCACAACATCGAGGCCAGAGCTGTGACAATGGGGGCTGGGGAGCTCGTGGATGATACAGGGGTGGACTGTGTCAGACTCCCATCCCATCCTCTTTGGTCTCTCCTTCCCACCTCAGCCTCCAACATGAGCACCCCATCACACGTTCTAGAGCTTTGATATTGATGCCACAGCACGGAACGCTACAGCCGTTCTCCCTGAGTCCGCGATACTCAACTCTGCAATGCAGGGTGGTTAACAGGACAAGGGATAAAACAGAGACAGG
This sequence comes from Ursus maritimus, assembly GCF_017311325.1. NCBI lineage: Eukaryota > Metazoa > Chordata > Mammalia > Carnivora > Ursidae > Ursus > Ursus maritimus. The sequence continues at coordinate 96,983,589 of NW_024425563.1, read as the reverse complement.
GGACAGTGCTTCCGTGGCTTCTCCTCTGCCTAGGACAGATGCAATTCATGCCATTCTCATTAGTTCCAAGGGATAAAACCGCTAGCCACCCAACAATATGGCAGTCAACTTGGTTGTTCTTACTCCCATGGATTCTTCCTCAAAGGCTGTAGTTCACCATCTGTTGCTCTTATCTCATGGGATCCTATTTCCTGACTAAGTACCATACAGAAGTCCTTTTCTAAGATTCTGCTTTTCAGGGAGCACAGCCTGATAAAATGTCAGTGATTTATTATAAAATGAAACAGAGGCGCCTGGGTAGCGCAATTGTTAAAGCGTCTGCCTTCGGCTCAGGGCGCGATCCCGGCATTCCGGGATCGAGTCCCACATCGGGCTCCTCTGCTGGGAGCCTGCTTCTTCCTCTCCCACTCCCCCTGCTTGTGTTCCCTCTCTCGCTGGCTGTCTCTATCTCTGTCAAATAAATAAATAAAATCTTTAAAAAAAATAAAAATAAAAAAAATAAAATGAAACAGGCCAAGCATTATAATGTTGCATAATATACTTCAACTATGGAGAAACCGCTCCGTATACACACACACACAGAAAAAGAGATACAGAGAAAGGAATAAAGATAGAGATGGGAGCATAGAAATCTATGTGCCCAGATTTTACATTATACTGTTGTTTTCACCCAAGGAGAACAGGCTGGTTTATGGGGAATGTTAAATTTTAAGACGTTTCTGTGCAGTTAGAATGCTTTGGAAAGATGAATTTGTTTCTTGGTAAACTAGAATAAAGGCGGGGGGGGGGAACACGTGGCTTAGGATTCTAGGACAAAAGCAAATGGAATGAGCTAGAGATCATCGTCCACAGGGTTGGTACTATATATCTGAATATATGAATTGAAACATCCTTAACCCAGAGAGGAGGTGCTGAGGGAAACTTTAGTTCTCGAACACATTCTTTTTCTTGGGAACTAAGCTAAATGATTTCTATTTATTCTTCCCTTTTTGCCTCACTATCACCCTCGGCGTATGTACCACAAATCAGCAGACTGAAGCTTCGGGTCCAACTGTTTCTGACGCCAGGTTGCTCCCTTCTACCTCGAAGTCTCATCAGGCCAAGCCCAAGGGTGAACCGTCTAGAGCTGGGACGCGAGAATGGTTCCATCCAAGGCCTGTGTGAGCTCGCATGGAAAGCCGAGAGCCACTTTGGGAATTAAGAGATTTGCGGTGCAGTCTTCAGGGTTTTCTTAATTAGTTTTGTAACCTTGAGCAGCGCACAGACCACCTGAGTTGTTAGCTTCCTCACCTGTGAAATTAGGTGTTTGACCTAGATTTTCCCCGGGTTGCATACTTTCTGGCTCTAAAATTATATGATTCTGTGGATAAAAAGCAACATCATTTTATAGCTTTTAGATGACATGGGTATAGCAGTTGGAAAAAAAAAACAACAACACTTGTGAGAATTCATCAGAGGTGGTTTAAATGCATATAGCACCTGATTTTCCATATTGGTAAGGAAAGAAAGGTCATCGTGAACGGTAAGCATGCAGAAAGAAATCGGAAGAAACACTGAAAATCAAACCAAATTAAACTGAAGTTACGAAATAAGGAGAAAAGTTTGTCTGAGCTTTAGCCGAGATTAAGGGAACTGTTGAAAGCAGAAAACCCCCGAGACAAGATAAAACGCTTTCAGAGTTTTTTCTACCAATGAGATTGTATTGTTTCCCTTCCCTGACAACCTTGAACTATTATCTGCGCTTACCTACAAATGAAATACCAATCAGAATAAAAATAGCTCTTCGAAATCCTAAGGGAACAAATTAATTATTTTTTTCCCTTTGCCTTTGTATTTTTTATAAGATGAGAACTGTTCTTTGATTTTTTCCTCAGGCAGCCAGCCTCTGTGGGAGGTGTGTGTAAATAAAGTAGCGAATCGGAGAATGAGATAAGTATGCTTTCAAATGAATGCCCAAGTCCAGGTGGAGAGGGCACTTATCTCCCGGATGGCTGTTTTTTACTTGTTTTGTTCTTTGTGTGATTTTCAAGAGTTCCTGGTCAGCATCTCCGAGCCCACGGACCTTACTCTGGAGAGTCTAAGCTTCAAACAGCTCTGCGTCTCCCCTTTTAGCAGTTCCCATGCCCATCTCTTAAAGAGGGAAGTAGAACTTTTGGGGAACCCCTTGAACATGCTTTCAGTATTTCAGTAACACTGATTTATATTACATCAGAACGGTGAAAAAGAAAGAAATGCTGGTTAATTAATACAAGAAACATGTTGGAATCTACAACGTGCGGGGACTGCTAAAACTTCACAGAGAAGAAGAAACAACTTTCCTTGTAAACAAACTGTCCCCTCTCTGGCCAGGAGAACATCGACACAAGCAACCACCGTTAAAATGCAGCCGGGGAGGTGCCCCGGGGGGCTGGGCAATGAGGTGTAGAGGCGTATGTGTCTTTCCACCTGGCTGAGGTGGAGTTAAATTCTCCCACGTTCTAGGCATCCCAACGTGGTAGCACAATGGAAATGCTGTTCGCAGAACAAACTAGGGAAAGAGTGGTTCTGGTGACAAGAAGTCAGCGCCATCTGGTAACCAAGCCCAGATTGTGCCAATGTCTTGTTTGCCAGATCAAGTAGTCTGGTCTGCTCTGGAGAGCTCAGGGAGCCATCCGAGTTTTCAGGTCGGGGAGTAGCTGTCATATAGTGGATTCTTGAAGATTACTTTCCAGGAGATGTCAAGGGAACCTACTAGATTAAAGGGAAAAAATGGCTTTGGAAACCGGGAAAAAAGAAAACAAAACAAAAAAATGCACTTGTGTTCAAATGTTCATTCCTTTAATTTCCCGTGGGACCCTACGCGCACGAGTTCACCTCTCTGTGCATTCATTTCATAAACCAGTGCCTTCATCTCCCCCCTGTAAAATGTGGAAACACACAAATGCAAACACATAAGATCACAGTATTTTTTTCTCTCTTGCGATACGGATGTGGTTTCTAGAGTCAGATGATGCATAGCAATGTGGTACGCCTTTGCACGACATGTATCAGGTAAGTGTGTGTGCGTTTCCTTCGACCTGTAGGTAGTTCAAGTAATAGAAAACAGCAAATCCGTTGAACACGGCAGCTTTATGAACGGAAGTCCGCCAGTAACCACTGTCCACGCCGCAGTGGCTGTGTGCAGTCCTTGCCTGATAAGCTCCTTCCTGCTCGAATGGAATGCCCTGCGCTGGGCCAGCTTTCGTCCTTGCAGCTGGGATGCCCGCCGGGCGCACTACATGCTGGGAGCATCCTCTCCTCGAATGGCTGAGCATTCATCCAGGAGAGGGTGACTGTCCCCCATGGCTCTGCCTCTTCTCATTTCAGCACATTATATAACCTTCCACGTCCATAAACACTGTCAGTGTCTGGCATGCACATTCCTCTCCCCCGGACCCCGCTGCCATCGCCCGATGCCTGTAGCCATCGTTTGAAATCCTGATTCTGGTCACTTCTTTCTGATACAGGATAGCATGCTCTCTAGCTTTTCGTTTGTTTGCATGTGGTCATGAAGCCGGTAAAAGGTCCAGCATCTGGGAGTCTGCCGTTAACCAAACTGAGATAGAGTCAACCCTCGCCTATAAGGGCATTACAGCCTAATAGGTAGAAAAGAAATAGAGAGAGATCATGTAATGAAGGAGCAGATATAAGGACGAGAAGCAGCAGAGAAGCATCACGCATTGGCAGTCCTGAGGAGACATGTTAACACATGTCTGAACGAATCCAGGGAGACTTTACAAAGCCATTTCCCATGGGCGGAGCATAGGGCCACGTGATGGCAGTGTCCCTGGAGCCCACCGGCCTGGGAGGGTGCTGTGAGAGGAGGGCCGAGCGAAGAAAAAGATCTACACTGCCAAACAAGAGAAAAATGAGCAAGAAAGTCGAGCCACACTGGAGTGTGTACTTGAAATGGCTGCTGGAGAATATCTGCAGACAGGTACTTAGGGGAGCTGATGCCAACCTGCAAACTATGCCATAGCTGAAAAGTGCCAGACTGAGCGTTGTTTCCAATCATAATATTGAAGCTGCTCTATGGTAAGTTTCTTTATGAAGACATTACCCAGAGCAGAGAATTAAGTGACTTGCCAATGATCAGACCGACTGAGAATCCAAACAGGGAAAGATGTGGGCTCTGTTTATCTGGACAAGACTGAGCTCTCTCCATGCCTCTGGTCTGTAACCTTCCCTTCCCAGGCAGCCTCCTACCTCATTTGGGTAGGTACCTCGAAGAGCTCAGATGTGCTCGGGTGCCCCGTCTGGATCCCGGCAGCGGGAAGCAGCAATTCAATACTCCGTTTCATACAGGACGGGCAGTAGAAATAAAATTAAAACTGAGATTTATGTTCACAAGTGTGTATTGCTTGGGTCCACATGGCTGAGTAAGAGCCCTAAGATTTACCTTAATGAACCCATCAGGGAAGTTAAAGAAAAAAAATAAAAGAAAAAAAAAATCCTGCAATGTTTTTGGAATAGAGCTCTAAGCAAGTCCATAAAGTTGATTTACAAACCAATAAAAATGCTTAATGATTAGCCTACCTATCTAGTTAACTACTAAGTATTTGCTAGTGATTTACTGCTTGAACGAATCTCATCTCTAGTAGCACAAATAAAAGTTTAATTATAAATCATACTTGCATGTCACGCCCTGTGTATGAAATCAAAATCACTACTCCCTTTTCCATGGATGGAGCTTTGGCATTTATCCAGGGATGGAAATGGAGCCCAGTTGTAAATTCGAGATCTGCTGGTTTGCTAGATGCTTATTCCAAAAATATTCATATCGTACCAAAGAAAGTATGTATCATCTTGAATAGTGTGACATTTACTTGGGGGGGTATGGTATGACTCAATGGATGGATAATAAACAGAATAGATCAAAGACTGAAACAGAAGTTACTTTCATCAGTAAATCACTTTTGCCTCCTATTGCTTTGGATGAGATTGTTAGATACTAACAGTGACTAATCTGTCTGCTGGAGAAATTAACACATTGCATTTTGTTATGGACTTGAACGCATGACTTCGATTTTGCATCTTAATTATATCACCACTTACTAAGGGGCACTATTTGGCAAGTCAGTTAAATCTTGGCTTTCTCATAGGGAAAACTAGATCATAACACTGACCTAGGTCAAGGAGCAAATGAGCAATTGGAGAATAAAGTACTTTACGTATAACATTACATATAAGGAAGAAAGAAAAAAAATGTTAACGTCCATTTGATTGTCATGATATCCACTGTCGTGGCCAATCATTTCAGCTTGGATATTACGAGGCTCTGAGCTCCCCAGACATGCCAGTGGCTCATGCAAGAAAGGGAAGAGCATCTTTATCAAGTCCCCACTGTAGTCGAGTTCCATATACTTCACCCTTCATCTTCTGTACATGTCATGATAGTGCGGTAAACTATTTTTAACATTTCTTTAAAAATGCTACAGAGATCAGATAACTCACCCAAGTTGACACAGGAAAAGTCAGAGCTAAGATGTGAATCCTAGTGTGTCTGACTTCCAAGTTCATGCCACCACTCCACATCCTTCCCCTTTAGTGTTGAGCCGTGACGCCCGAGTATGACATATGTGCTGGAACCTGCCTCTGGATTATGGATTCCAAACGGACCGTGCCAGCCAGCTGATTGCTCAAGTTGGCACTTCAAGCTGCCGGTTCCTTTCTTTCCATGTCCAAGATAGTCCCTTACTTTCCAAATGTAAGTAGTAGGTATTCTCCTTTTATTATTTTGTCACATATACTTTATTACAAAACTATAAGATACATGTGGATTTCTAACCATTGACAATATTCAGTTGCAAGCCTTCATATTCCAAAGAAATAAATGAGATGAATGCATATATATATATTTAAATATTTTTTAAAAATATTTTATTTATTTATTTTTGAGAGAGAGAGACCATGTGTGGGAAGGGGGAGAAGCAGGCTCACCGCTGAGCAGAGAGCCCAACATGGGACTCAATCCCAGGACCCTGGCTGGGATCATGACCTGAGCTGAAGGCAGACATTTAATCTACTCAGCTACCCAGGTGCCCCTATTTAAATCTTTTAGAAACAAAATGTAATCATTGGACACGTGCCATTTTATTACTTACGTAGCACCTAATTTAAACTGATTATCTGTGCTGATATCTGCTGTCACCTGCTGTAGCAGTTTTCTCACCACTATGAACCTAGAACTCACCCCTTATTCACATTCCACTCATGTGAAACTGTAAAGAGACAGGATGATCTCTTCCAGTCATGTCAAGAGTCAGAGACAGAAAGAGATCTGCATCACCCATGGCTCAACATTAAAATCCGTATTTAGCAGTTTCCTTCTTTCTCTTTCTTTTTCCTTTTTTTCCTCTTATTTTCACTAAGTACCTTCCCAGCAGCAATTCTGTCCTTCTAAGATTGCACACCAGATCTTCAAAAGCCTCTATTTTGCAGAACAATTACTTGCCAGCCCGATCCTGTCCCTAAATTACAGCAGTCACTCAGGTAAAGGGACCTCCTTCCTGAGCAGAGCCCCTTCAGAGACACCTCCATGACCTTGCTTCTGCCTCCTTTGCCCCTTGGAGCCTCCTCAACAGCTGGTCAGATCACCCTCCCTCACCGAGCTGTCCCCATGCATTTATACTTCAGACAATAGTCTTCACACTGTGCTTTTCAAACCCACAGTGACAGGTTAATTACCTAAACTCACGAAATAGCTAATCATATTCTATAAGATAATAAACAAGTCAAGTTGGAATAAGAAACATCAAGAAGAGAGATAAATGCTCGTAAATTCAGAAAACAATAGACGGTAATGGCTTTTTCAGAAAGAACGATGAGCGTTGTGAAGAATATCCAAATGTCAATGTGATTTTATGGCTTTTAACCCAGAAAAAATTCAAGAGTTCATTCTTAGGTCCAGAAATCATTTCTAACAAGCTTTTCATCCATGGTTGTTCCTATTTCATAAGCCCCATGGGGACTTTCCCAGTGGCCCTTGTCACCTGGACCGTTCCTCCCACTTTCTGAGTCATCCTCCCATCAAATCCACTGCTCTTAGAGATGCTTGTAAAACACAAACCCAATCACGTCACGTATTTTAGCTTCTGGATCTTCAATGACATCCCATCCTTGATATTAAAATTTAAAGGTTTCTTAAAAGGCTGGTCTAAACCTTTCTTTCCAGTTCCTGTCCTTCTATATTCCTTTCGTGTCCTTTAATTGGCAAAGATTATACACTGTTTCCTTTCTTTTGTAATGTTTCTCCATCTTGGGATTTGTAAATATCTATTAGTTTTCCTGGAATGCCCTTTCCACCTTTCTCATTCTACAGAGACTTCATTTAACCCGAGGACTCAAATCTATTGGCAGGATTTTGTTCTATTAAAGCTCATTTCCATTCTTGCTTTATCCCAGCAGAGCGTGAGTTGCCTGAGGGCCAGAATTTTTACATTGTGCCTCCCCTGTCCCTGGAGAGAGTAGAGGAATACAAGGGAGTGAAGTAAATCTATTTGCCATACTTCCGTGCAACCTGCAAAAAAAATTCTTTGGGATCCTAATTTATCTCCTTATCTATCTATCTATCATCTAGTTAGCTAGCTAGTTAAATAGATCAGACAATAGGGCAATGCTTGAGGAGATGTCTCATAGGAGACAGTTGCTTCTAAGCTATTAAAGGTGATTAGCATTTCAATGATCAAAGAGTATGTGTGACATCAGGCAGAATTGAAGGGAGAAAAATGTTACATCGAAGAAAGAACACATCCATTGTGCATCAGCAGAAAACATTTGTGGAAGAGATATCATTAGGGATGAGCCTTAACAGGTCGATGGTTTTGAAGCTCAGAATATATGCTGAGCCATTCCAGGTACTGAAAAGCCCACGGACAACAGGAACCTGAAATACACAGCCCTGTACGTGGGGACGGCTGGGGTCAGAGAAGAAACTGAGCTCCAGCGCATGGATGTGAGGGCACCGAGGCTCAGTCCTGTTCCTCCCGTTCCAGAGTCTACACGCAGGGCCACTGCGTCTTGATCCCCTTGATTCAGCGGCGTGTGTCAGCCAGGGCTGACCTGGTCTCAGCTGGTGTGGTGAATATGATGCTGAGCCCCCCATGGAGCTTCTTGAAGGATGGGGTGTCAACTCCATCGGGTCCAGGACCGTTTGTGATTAATACATCATCAATATATTAATATAGTATTAATATAATCAATATAGTATTATAAAAACTACATCCTCTCGCCTACCCTGAAAAACAACAAAACTGCATGCATGTTTTTTAAAAGTCAATTTATTATACAAAAGAAATAATACTGGGTTCCTGGGTGGCTCAGTCAGTTAAGTGTCTGTCTGACTCTTGGATTTGGCTCAGGTCGTGATTTCAGGGTTGTGAGATTGGGCCCCCCCCGTCGAGCTCCACACTAGGCGTGGAACCTGCTTACGATTCTCTCTCCCTCTCCCTCTGCCCCTCGAGCCCTCCCTCTCTAAAAAAAAAATACCAAAAGATTTTTAAATGAATACATACACACGCATGCAAACACATAAATGGTGCTTTGGCAAGACTCACTGAAACGTGATGAAGTCATCAGAAGCTTAGACCACTGTTGTGAGGGTATTTCCCCCAATGTGGAATAGCCTTAATGAGACTCCGCATGGACGGTAGACCCACCCACCCCCAATCAATTGGTGGTAGCTGCATTCGTGAAAAAATTAGTGTATCATAAATAATGCAAAATATACCTTGTCTCTCTCTCGAGAGAGAATTAGGTTCTAGATCTCATAGGTATTTCAGGTATATGAAGCTCCCATGGGATAGTCTGAAGCTGTAAAGACTGTGAGGCATCATTTCTCCCTGGTGTCAGGCTGTTCTATGCATTGCAAGATGTTCTCCCAAACCTGCCTCTTGCCAGTCAAGTGCTTCCCAACCACTGAAATCTCTCTCTCGCTCTCTCATCTATTTATTTTAGAGTGGGGGAGGGAGAGAGAGAGCATGAACAGGGGGAAGAGAAGAGAGAGAGAAAGGGTCTCAAGCAGACTCTGTGCTGAACGTGGAATCCCACACTGGGCTCGATCCCATGACCCTGAAATCGTGACCTAAACTGAAATCAAGAGTCCGGCACTTCACAGACTGAGCCACCCAGGCGCCCCTCCCAACCACTGAAACCTGAAAGGAAAAAAAAGTGCTCTGTTGTTGGCAAAACAGCATTCTTTTGATCTAAGATACTGTTTTTAGGATCCGTTCGTGCTGTATTAGCAGTTCGTTCGTTGTCCACTGGCTTTCCCCTTAATGAACAGAACACTAATTTTTATTCAGGTTTCTGCCGACGGGCATCTCTGTGGGTTGTTTCCAGTGTTTGCCGATTATGAATAAAGCTGCTACGAACGTTCATGCACACGTCTTCCTGTGGAGAAGTGGGGTGCTGGGTCACCGAAGTGTTCAGCTTTATGAGAAACTCCATACCAATGCCGAGTGCTCGTGCTTTTTCACGCTCACCGAGCTCAGCGCTCCCCATCCTTACAAATCTGCTTTTCTCCGTCTTACTACTTTTATTGATTTTAGCGCCCCTAGTGGTGGAGTCGTGGTATTCCATTTCCCTGGTAACAAGTGAGAGCACTTTTTCAGGTGCTTACAGATCCTTTATAAATCTTCCTCTATCAAGGAACTCATGAAGTAACTGTGGAAATGTTTTTGTCCATTTTGTACCTAATTGTCTTTTCGCTAAGGAGTTGATGAGTTTGTTGACATATTCTAGATACAACCATTCTGTAGTGTGTGTATTGGGAATATATCTGCTTGTGAATGTCTGGTCTATTTAGTATTTATTCTGCTTTTATGATGAGCAATTTATTTTACTGATGAAGTTGAATTTGTCACCTGTCTTTTATGGTTTAACTGTCTAATGGATCCTAAGAAATCTTTGCCCACCTCAAGGTGGAGAAGAGATTGTTCTATCGTAACTTCTTTTTTTTATTATTTTTTCATTTTTATTTTTTATTTTTTAAAGATTTTTTTTTTATTTATTCAACAGAGATAGAGACAGCCACTGAGAGAGGGAACACAAGCAGGGGAAGTGGGAGAGGAAGAAGCAGGCTCATAGCGGAAGAGCCTGATGTGGGGCTCGATCCCATAACGCTGGGATCACGCCCTGAGCCGAAGGCAGACGCTTAATCACTGTGCCACCCAGGCACCCTGTGGCCTATAGTAACTTCTGGAAGCCGTACATATTTATCTTTTACGTGTATGTCTGTGATACATTGCAAAGTACTTCTTCAAATAACGTCAGGTGTGTTCCCAGTATTCGCTATTTCTCCATATAGGAGGCCAGTTTTCAGGGCACCACTTGGTGACTAGACCCCATTACTGCTTGAACAGCATTGGCACTGTATTTTTAAAACCAGCGCTATAAAGATATGAATCTATTTCTAGACTCCGTTCTGTTCCATTGATTTTTTTTTTTTTTTTGGTTATCTCGAATAGTGTATCTTTGTAATAATTCTCGATCTCATGTAGTGTACATTCTACAAATTTGTTCTTTTTCTTAACGATGATTAGGTCATTTATATTTCCATATACATGATAAAATCAGAAAGTCATTTTCTAAAATTAACAGGGATTTGAACAGGACTGCGTTGAATACATATATCAGTTTGGGGCTATTGTTACCCTAACAATATTGAGTCAGACAATCTACGGGCATGACCTTTTGTTCACGCTTTTTAGGTTGTGTCCAATTTATTTTAGCAAGGTTTGGACTTTTTAGGGCACAGATGCTGTACATATTTCATCCAATTTATTCCTAGAGATTTTCTATTTTTGATGCTGCTTTAACAATAAGGGTCTAAACTTGACTTCCAAGTACCCAGCGTTCATTCTTCTGTAGTGACCTCAATCTTGCTCTTTTCTCAAAAAGTTTGTTTAAAATTGGTATGAGTTCATCTGCAGGGACATGATGGCATTGGTCACTGAGGCTGTCTGGGCCTACAGTTTCCTCTGTGGGAAATTTTAAATGACAGGTTCGGTTTCTCTAGTGGATGGAGAATAATCCACTTTGCTCTTTCTCTGTGCCAGTGTTGACCATTTGTTTTTCAAATATGTGCCTGCTCCGTATTACTGGGCATATATATGTTCCTAATTCTCTTCTCATTTGAATGTATACCATCCCTTTCTCTCCCAGTATTATTGCATTGCATTTTCTTTTTTTCTTAATTAGTCTAGTAAAGAGTTTATTGGTTTTATAAATATTTTAAAAGAACTCAATTTTGGTTTTGTGAATACTCTATGGTAAGGTTCACCATTGCTATTTATTTGTTCCTTCCTTCCTTATGTCTCCTTCTGGTTTATTTACTGTTCTTTTCATAACATTTTTAGGTGGAAGTTCAATTACGGATTTCAAAAGCATCAAACACAAACATTAGAATTGCAAATTGCCCTGAAAGCACTTTATCTTTGCTTTATCCTACGCACTTGAGCTTGTGTTTTTAATTTCCATTGCATTCTTTTTAATTTAGAAATGTGTTACTTGTTTTCCAAAGACTTGCCGATTTTCCAGATGTCTTTACGTGAGGGTCAGAAAACACCCTCATTCTTTTAAATATCCCAAGACTTTGTCGGGAGGCTCCTGTGTGCATTTGGGATGCTTGCATTTTTTTCATGCATTGGTCATTTTCTCATTCATAAACAGACCTTTTTACCTCTGGTGACTGTTCTTCTCCTTGTTTTATATGAAGAGCCATTCCAGTTCTCTTAGGATTAGTGCAAGCACAGCTTGTCCTTAAGTCTCTGTACTGTGAACTTACCTGTGTCTGTATTTACTACAGGACTCAGGTAAAGCTGCGTGTAGCTGGGTCTTGCTTCATTCCCACATTCTAATGGAAGTCTTTAGTTCATTTACATTCACTAGTAGTCGCGCTGTTGGAGCTAAGCTGACCATCTGTATTACTGGTGCCTTTTTCTTTTTTCCTGCATTTCTGCTGCATTGACCTCTGAGGCCTTGCTAACACTGGCCTCCCAGGGCTAGCCAACTCCATCCAAGAGGCAGAGAACAGCTCTTCTGGGGGCTCCCTTTCCTATGCAAACCACCCAGGGCAGCAGCCCACCCCCCACGCCACTTCTAAGGGCTCTCACGCTCAGGACCACCATCCCCTTGCCCTGATCACCCCAGAGCCAGGCACCAGACAGCTAGGGACAGCCCCAATGTCCCAGAGCCCCCGAAATCATTCAAACCAGCCAAACCTAGATCTGCCTCGTGGGTCTCACCGGCTCCTTCCCGGGGAAACCACAATAGAGGCCCTGGTCCCTGCTGTCCCCTCCTCTCCCTCCTGAACAACCCGGTGCTTCTCCGTGGGGTACCTATGGATGCCCCTTCTTCAGGGAACCGTGACAAGCAAAGTGTCTTTTCTTATAAACCATCTTGGTCTGCTGGCGTACGTCGTTGTCATCTTGTCATTTCCGTTCCAGCACCATCTCTTTTCCCTCTTCCTTGCTTTCTTTCCTATTGATCATCTTCTCTCTCCTCGAGGTCATTTGACTCCTTTGCTGGCTTATCACACATCCTGCTTTGTGTCCTATCAGTGCCTGCCCTCCTATTGACAGCCTCCGAGACTCTCCACGCAAGCTTCAAACCCCTTTATTCTCTTTCACGTATGTTGAAAGAAATTTATACCCGCGGACGCTTATTTTTCCCCTCACGTACTTTCTGCTATTATCTCACATTCTCTTTCTAAATATGTCATAAAGCACAGACTACAGTGTTATTTTATGTGCTTTAAGTCATAAGTTGGCTCCTAAAGAAATTAAATGTACAAGAAGATTATTTTTTCATTCTTTTTTTTTTTAAGATTTTATTTATTTATTTAAGAGAGTGGGAGACAGCATGAGCAGGGGGAGTGGCAGAGGGAGAAGCAGACTCCCTGCCCAGCAGGGAGCCCAACACCCAACACGGGGCTCGGTCCCAGGACCCCAGGATCACGACCTGAGCTCAAGGCAGGTGCTTAACCAACAGCCACCCAGGCACCCCTCTAAGCTCTATACTATTAATTCTAAGGTTTCCTTTTTCTTTATTTAGAAAATTAAATAGCCAAAAACAAAAAACAAAACAAAAAACCATAAATCAAGTAAGAGACCATGGAAGAAAGGAAAGAGTTTTGTTATTTTAGTACCTTTATTTTTTTTAAAAGATTTATTTATTTATTTATTTATTTATTTATTTATTTATTTATCAGAGAGAGACAGTGAGCACAAAAAGGGGGAGGGGCAGAGAGAGAAGCAGGCTCCCCGCTGAGCAAGGAGTCCAACGCCACTGGACTCGGGGCTCAATCCCAGGATCCTGAGCCAAAGACAGATGCTTAACCGATTGAGCCGCCCAGGCGTCCCCCTTTCATTCTTCACGTGTTTGCAGTTTTCATGGTCCTCTTTCCTCTTCTGGAACCAGGTCTGGGTCTGGTTTGTTCTCTCCTCGTCCCGCCGCAGGTCCCTCCTGCAAGGAGGTAGCTCTGCGGCCCAGGACTCTGCTTTGATCCGATTTCCCCTCATTTCTGAAGCCTGCGCTGACCTGATCTGGAAGCGTAGAGTGTCAGCTCCCTTTCCGCTCAGCAACACCACGCTTGTTCCCTGGGCTTCTGCTCCTTCTTGCTTCTGGCGCAAAGTCAAAGTCAGCTGCCCCCCCCACCCCTGCCCCTGTCCCCAGGGGCACAGGACGCATTGTGTCTTTTCTTTTTGTCTGTATCCTCTTTGAGATTTTTCTCTTCATCGTGAGCTTTCAGCAATGTGACGAGAGCGAGCCTCTGTTTGCTGACATCTATTTATTCTGCCTGGAGCTGGTGCAGCTTTTTGGACATTGGGTTCACATCTTGCATCAAGTTTGAGAAAATCCTGGCCAGTGCACGTTAACATTGATTTGACTCAATTTCTCTGTTCTTTTCTCTCATCTTAGATGTCTTAACATCACCCCTCAGTTTAGGGAGGCTCTCTGGACTTTTTAAGATGCTTTTGTCTGGATTTTAATTTGAATATATTCTAAGCGTCTTTCCTCATTAATAATTATAATTTGAGTTATTCATCTCAAAAAGCAAATGCTTCATTGCAAATATGTTACTTTTCATTTCTATAATTTCCGTTTGGCTCTTTGTATCATTTCTATTGCATTTCTAACATTTTCTTTGTTCCCTGATTAAGTTGATATTTCTTTTAAGATCTAAGCATATTTTTCATAGCTGCTTCATGGTATTTATCTGTTATTTTCATATGTCTATAAAGTTTCTACTGACGGAATTATTTTTCTGGGTATGGGTTAAATCTCTGCATCTTCACATCTATTCATTTTTTATTTTTTTATGCTGGGGATCTGGGGTGTTACCTGGCTTGTTATTTTGGTTGTTATCCAAATACCGTCTGAATATTGTTCTTTCATCCTGCAGGCAGTTTCAAGTCTTCTATCAGCTTGCTCCCTGTCAATATTGCTTGGAAGCTTTTACAAAGTGAGTCAAGTATCTTTACTCTTGGGTGGTACTAGCATCTCCCCTAGACATGGCATTGCCAGGAAATCTTCTCAATGCTTAGGTGCTTAGTAAGACCTCCACACACAGATGGGCTGAAACTGGACGTTTCCCAGCCCCGAGGGTGCTCCAGCCCTTGCTGGGACCACAGCAGCTCAGGGTGGGTGTTTTCTTTGCGGCTGCTCCCTGGGTGGTCTCACGGAGTCCCTCTACACATGCAGCTCAGTGTCCCAGCAGGTAGATCCCTGCACAGTTCCTATAGTCCTTCACTTGCATCCTTTCTCTCTATAAACTGCCACCACAAATTCCAGCCTCCTTGGCAGCCTTGAGCTCCCCACTCTCTTTCCTGGGCTCTGCACGACCACGCGGTTATGCCTACCTGCCGGCCACTGTGTGCCACAGGAAGGGGTTTCCGGACCAAAGCAGGCGCATCACGTGGCTCCCTTCTCTTATTTCCCTTCATTCTGGGACTGTTTCTGTTCAGGCTTCTCAATGTGCCACCTCTCACGCCTTTCTGGAACACCCACCCCAACTCCTCACCTGCTTAAGTTTTACTCACCTTCCAGGCTTCTTAGCAAAGATATTATGCCTCAAGAACATGTTTCCGCAAATGTTCCAAATATGGGGTCAAGGTCACTTTCATGATTCCATACAGCACGAATTTCCTTAAGATAAAACACAGTGTCCTTTGATACCCAGTTTGCCTGCCTATACAGCCCTATGAAAAACAAATACTTAGGGTCAGGGGTGTCTTTTCATTGTTCCTTCATGTTTCCAGCACTTAGCGTTATATTAGTTTTGTGCTGTGGACATTAAACCAGGGGTTGTAGAAAGTATAAATAAGATCAAGTT
Source organism: Ursus maritimus (assembly GCF_017311325.1). Taxonomy (NCBI): domain Eukaryota; kingdom Metazoa; phylum Chordata; class Mammalia; order Carnivora; family Ursidae; genus Ursus; species Ursus maritimus. The sequence goes on along the minus strand of NW_024425563.1, from coordinate 96,968,237 downwards.
CTAACTCTTGAAAAATGTAAAATGGGGGCCCCTGGGTGGCTCAGTTGGTTAAGCGTCTGCCTTTGGTCAGGTCATGATCCCAGGGTCCCAGGATTGATCCCCGAATCGGGCTCCCTGCTCAGTGGGGAGCCTGCTTCTCTCTCTCCAACGCCCCCTCCCTGTGCTCTCTCTCTTTCTCTGTCAAATAAATAAATGAATAAAATCTTAAAAAAAAATTTAAAAAATCGTAAAATGCTATTAACAAACTAGACTGAAACATAACAAATGGAATGCAAATAACAATGACCCAACCCTTGGACGTCTGAAACAACAATGTGTGCTCGCTCACAGTTTTGGAGACTAGAAGTCTGGAATCAAGGTGTTGGCGGGGCCGTGATTGCTCAGGAGACTCTAGGAGAAAACCCCTTCCTTGCCTCCTCCCCCTTATGGAGGTTTCTGCATTTCTTAGCTTGTGGCTGCCTCGTTTGGCTCCGTGTCCGCGTGGCCTTCTCCTGTGTGTGTGGTGGTGACCTGCCTCTGTCCCTCTCTTTGTTGGAGATGAGTGATTGCATTTAGGCTCCACCTGGATGACCCAGGATAACCCCTAAGGTCATCACACCGTTTACCACAGAAGGGAACAGCCAAGGGTGATTAAGGTATGGACGTACCCTTGGGGCCACCATTAAGCCTGCCATAGCAGGTTACAATGTGTGAGTTATCTTTTTTCCCCCAAAGATTTATTCATTTATTTTAGAGAGAGAGAAAGAGCGAGCAGGGGATGTGGGGGGGGGGGCGAGGGAGAGAACGAATCTCATGCAGACTCCATGCTGAGGGCAGAACCCAACGTGGGGCTCGATCTCACCACCCTGAGATCAGGACCTGAGCTGAAATCAAGAATCAGACGCTTAACCAACTGAGCCCCCGGAGCGCCCCCAATGCATGAGTTATCTTAAGGGGAATACCAATCAAGACGTCAGTAATTCAGAAGAGTGGGAAAGATTTGGCATTAAAACCAACAGACAGAACTGTTGACAATCAGTAGGAATTCTAGAAACTACTGGAGAGGGAGCTCAGTTCAAACTATGCGACTATTACGGTAGCACAAAGCGTGTTCAGAGTAAGTTCTAGAACGTAGACTACAGGAAAGGATATTTAGGGGCAAAACACCAGAAGGATGGTCTGAATGAGAAAGCAGCTCGTCATGGAAATAATCCTCCATAGTTTGCATGAATTTGTATTGATGTGTATTTAAAGGAACGAGAAAACTGAGCAAGAGAACACTTAGGTTCCCCAGGATTACGTGAGCAGCTGTGTGCGCAGTGGTGTAGATGCCGGAGGCCATGTGTCCATTAGCCAGGCCCACATTGAGGGTTATTCTTTTTTCTGTTGAGTATAATGGCAGGAAGCCTTCCTAGGAGTATTAAAATTACATAAATCTTAGCAATGTCATTAAAAACATGAAATCAAATATGTTAAACAAGTTCTCTGCAAAGAATAGTTTTAAAGAAATGCTTTAGCCACTGTAATTCCTAATGTTGTAAGAGACATAAAAATTTAACGTAATTTAAGCCTTTAGAAATGTGTTAAGATTTTGGATCTGAAGTTAAAACAGAAACTTGCCCCAGTCACCATAAGATCAAATTTGATTGTGTAATCTGCTGGCATTGTTTCTGAAAGAAAAGGATTGGAATTGTTTATGTGTCAGAGAAGGTCATCAAGTGATGTGACAGCTGGTTGACCCATGAGCTGGACCCAGGCGATCAGAGGCTCCTCACCCCCTCCTCCGTCCTTGGAATGTGCATCCCGCTTGCTTCCTGTTCCCAGAAGCTGCCCCAAGGACAAGGCCCTGAGAGAGTGACCTGGGGCTGAGACCATCTGGATGGTGCATGTGACTGAACCCCATTAAGGCTGCTGTAGAAACTTTAAGGCTTGGGAGTGGGGTGGAGACCCTCTTGTGATGCCCAAGCCAAGCCTCAGATCTAAGTTGCCTTGCTCCTTACACCTGCCATCTGCCCTGCTGGGGTGGCTGCCTCTGTCTTCCATCTCTTCCTGCTCTGCACCCCCAGAGCTGATTTCAGATCTCACCCCAGAAGCTCCCAAGGGTGTGAACTAACACTTGGTGAACAAGCCAGGAGACTGAGGAAATGGGCCTTGGGCAGAAGGTGTCTGTGGGGAAGTCCCAAGATGGCAGGCGGCCACCGGGCGGGATGGGGCGGCCCGTGTGGCAGGTGCTTGTGGACCCTGTTGTGAGTATGGGAACATCTGGGAAACCCCTGCTGCTTCAGTGCGCTCACACGGGGGACGGTCGGAACACACTGAGAGAGAGAAGCCTGGGAAAGTGAGGACAGGGAAGAGGAGGGAGCGTGGTGTCTGGCCGTGAAACAGGTGGATCCCTAAGCCCTGCGACCCCTAATAGAGAGGAATGCAAGAGCACGGCCACAGCAACCCCAGCCAGCCGGGCAGCCCCAGTTCAGGCAAGGCTCATGATGAGAGGATGTACTCCTGCTGAGCTCCTTGATACAGCTGCCAAGTCCCAGCAAAAGTCCAGGAGAGCATTCAAGAGGGGTTAGTGCGGTGATGGCGCACAGGGGCGACAGCATTTCTCTGACCAGGCAGGAGACAGAAAATGAGCACCACCACGACCCACCTGCCCTCTCCCAGCAGCTGCGTGGTGCTCAGGGGCTCACAGTACTCACTGCCTTCTAGGTTGGGTCATTCTATCTTGCGGCCAGGCTTGACCCAGGGACCTCCCTATGCCAGGCCCTGGAAATCCATAGGGAGGAACAACATATTCTCAGGGAGCAGGGAATGTGACAGAGCCCTGTGTCTGAAGGCCCTGATGGGGCCACATTCACTGCAGGGATGGGAGCCAAGATTCTCCAGTTCTTCCCCCAGCACCTGGTATGTGACACGGATATGCAAGACATTTATGATGTTGGGCAAGTCATTGTTGATCCAGGGGAACCAATAAATCCTGGGAATTGGTACAGGTTGTGGGAAAGACCCAAGAAAAAGAGGAAACTCAGAAAGCCAAAATATTCTTTCAATCAACTATAAAGTGTTGGGTAGAAATAACACAGAAGAAAATGTGGTTTGACCTCAGGGCTGCAGGGACCCCCCGCCCCCGAACAGCTAGATGGACAACACAACTGTCTGTGGGTGGGCCTGTGGGAAGCCTTAAAATCTGAACAATAGTTCAGACCTGCCGCATCTGTCCCTCCATCCCCGACGCACCTGCTCCAGGAGAGGCCTCAGGAATACAGAACTATCAGGGATGGGTGCCTCCCACATTCCACATCCCAAGCATAGGATCCAGGCCAAGACTGCTTCCAGGTGAGGGCCATTGGAGGTGAGTTCACTGAATTCACTGAATTCACTGGTCCTCAGAAATGAACAGAACATGATGGCTCTGGTGGATACTGGAGCTGAGTGTACTTCAATACACGGTATGTGGTACCCCTCAGAAGTTTTCTGGTCCCCTCAGCACCGTTGATGATTATGGGGGGCAAATAGGCATAGTCAGGAAAGTCCTGGGGCGCCTGGGTAGCGCAGTCATTAAGCATCTGCCTTCGGCTCAGGGCGTGATCCCAGGGTCCTAGGATCGAGCCCCGCATCAGACTTCTCCGCTGGGAGCCTGCTTCTTCCTCTCCCACTCCCCCTGCTTGTGTTCCCTCTCTCACTGGCTGTCTCTCTCTGTCAAATAAATAAATAAAATCTTAAAAAAAAAAAAAAAAGGAAAGTCCTAACATTGCAAATTGGGCATTCTCCCCCTGACATTATGAGGTTTTCATCTCTGCAATGCCAGACAACATATTGGGCTCGGATATTCTACAAGGTCAAACTCTACAAATCTCTGTCAATGACATCTGTCTCCAGGTTAGAGTAATCAAACCAGAGCTGAGGGGAAGCGCCAGCCAGGAACAAGTAAGCCTGCTCCCCGTCCCCGTGAAGGGTAGAAATGTCAGACAATATAAATTACCTGGGATGGGGGTGCATAAGGAGATAGGAGAAACTATCCAAGAACTACCCTGAGTCGTACTGTATACTTTGCCCATAGAGCACTCGAAAAACCAAATGGCTCATAGCAGCTGATCATGGACTACTGAGAACTGTCCAAGGTCATGCCCCATCGATGTGGCTGTGCCCAATATTACCGCCATCTTGGATACCTTCGCCATGGTTCCAGGAGGGTACTATACTGCTCTGGACTTAGCAAATGTCTGTTTCAGTATACTTCTGGGCACTGAATCACAATATCAATTTGCCTTCACATGGGAGGGGCCACACTGAACTTTCTAGTGCTTTCTTGGCACTAGTGTGACCTTAGCACAGTTCTGCCATGTCGGGATGGTAGGCTGGGACCTGTCCGTGTTCTCCATCCCCACATCAGTAAAGTGACCCCATTACATTGGTGATAGAATGTTAACATGTAAAGACTTGTCTCTCCTGCAGGACACTTGCAGGCTTTGCGGGAGCATCTGAGAGGGAGAAGATGGGCTATGAACCCACAGAAAATTCAAGGCCCAGCCATCGCTGTAAGGTTTTGGGAGTTGTCTGGTTGAGTAAGACGTGCATAGTCCCAGAAGCTGTGATTTATAAGGTGCAAGACTATCTAACCTCTATGAATGTGAAAAAGGTGCAAGACTTTGTAGGGATTTGGGGTTTGCAGGACTTTATTCCCCACCTGGCAAAGTGCCTCCTTCCCTTGTGCTCCCAGGTCAAGAAAGGGCATATGGGCCTGGGGACTGGAGCAGTGAGCTCTCTTTGAGAAGATAAGAACACTAGTGAAGCCATTTAAAACTCTGGGTGTCTCCGAAGTGGGAATTCCATCTGAATGAGCCATGTCTGTGACTCTGGAAAATGTGGCTCAGGCTCCGCGTCAGACACAGCAGAAGGAGACAGCGCTCCGGCTGGGATTTTGGTCCCAGCTCTGGAACGAGGCAGGACCCCGACACACCCACATAGAGCAATGCTCCTTGCAGTTGTGTACTAAGTTCCTGCAGGGAGAGCCTCTCACACAGCAGCTGGGGCAGCCGCCAGTGGGCTAAACCCAGAGCAGCTGGGCTGGTGATCACTGCTGAGCCCTGGCCATTAACCCTTCCCACTGACACTTGGGCTGTTTTAAAGAAATTAACACTACAGCTTGGAAAATGGGAAACCAAAGGGGGTGGGAGATGATCATGAATAAGCCCCTGTGGGGCCAGGATGTACCTGGGAAGACATTTGGGTCTGCCTGCAAGAGCCTGGGGCAGTCCTCACTGTCCTCCATGTCCCAGCTCGTAAGGCACTGACACTCCCTGCAAATCAGGAAGCTGGAACCAACCCCGACCCTTCCGTAGACCCAGCAGGTTGGGTGCGTGGAAGGAGGGGCCACACGGCACCAGGTGGGCTGGCCTGTTGCCAAGGATGCCGAATGGCCCTTGAAATACAGTGACTTGCGTAAAGCAGTAACAGCATGTCCTGGGCGCTCTAAACAAATTCCAAGGGGTCTGGGGCCATCCACCGGGGTCCCGCAGGGGAGGGCTTGGCGAACTGAGGACACTGGCCGCCTCCCTCTGAGTCAGGGTTCTTAATATGTCCTGGCTCGTGGTGACCCTGCATCTGGCCTCACCCAAGCTTCGCCCTGTCACCCTGCAAACCAGGCTGCCAGCATCAGGGATGAAAGTGGCTGAAGAGCCCGTATGCATCCCTCCATCAAATAGACAGTGACTGGGGTCATGTGTCAAAGTCACAATGTACAAGACTGAGCAAAAGAACATGACCTTGAACCGAGGAACCATCTCCCCTGTCACCCACAAACAGCAGGGTTGGCAGAAAGGAAAACTGAAATTTAAAGCAGCAGAGGGGCCACTTCTATGCTAGTGACACCCTTTGCTGACCACTCAGGACACCCTGAGGAGGAGAGGGGTGTGTGAGATTGTAAGGGCCAGTCCGGAGGGGTGGAGTGTGGGGGGAGGTCATGGAGTGCACGTGACCCAGGCAATTGGAGGCCTCTTATCTCATGCTTGGAATGTGTCTCCTGCTTGCTCTCCCCACTCCCAGAAGCTGCACCCAGGGCACAGCCCTGAGTTACTTAGTGACGTGCTGTTGAGCCCATCTGGATGGTACATGTGACTGAACCCCGTTAAGGCTTCGACAGAAGCTTTTAAGACTTTACAAAACAAATAAAATCTTAAAAAAAGGGGGGGGGCGCCTGGGTGGCAGGCACAGTCGTTAAGCATCTGCCTTCGGCTCAGGGCATGATCCCAGCGTTCTGGGATCGAGCCCCACATCAGGCTCCTTCCCTGGGAGTCTGCTTCTTCCTCTCCCACTTCCCCTGCTTGTGTTCCCTCTCTCTCTGGCTGTCTCTCTCTCCATCAAATAAATAAATAAAATATTAAAAAAAAAAAGACTTTACAGGCTGGTGCAGGGACTTTGTCTTGCAGCCACTCAAGACAAGCCTCGTTTGTAAGTTCCCCTGTTTATCAAACCTGCCACCTGCCCATCTGGTGTGGCCGCCTCTTTGTTCGGTGACTCCTTGCCCTCTGTGAGCTGGGACTGATTTCAGATCTCACCTGGGAAGCTCCCAAGGAGGTGACAGACCAACATCATGACTTCGTTCTTTTCATCAACTCTTCTCAAATTTTTTAAAAAAAATTTTAATACATATTTAAACAAAATAAAATTTCTATTTCCTCCCATGGCCATGATGTCTGGTGCACATAATTGAGTACATAGTAATTACAAAGTTTTATTTGCAAAGCTAAATAGATCTTCAGCAAGAAACAAGACATTTACCAAGAAATACTTATGCATGCATTGTTAAAGTGAGTTCTAAAATTTTTATTACACTTTAGGATCATTTAGCTCTCCCTTTGGCGCGTTCATTCATCAAAGTGTTTTACTTCTATTTTTGTTGTATGTTCTCTTCTGTTTCAATAATATGTTAATTCAAAAGAGTATCAAGAACTTTGATTTCCCAAGAAGCTATGTGAACTTTTACACCCTAAGAACCAAAGAGCTAAAGGAATTCATTTTCTGAATCCACACAAGACAGCTACTGCTCTTGTATAAAGTGACATTTACCTAACATTATGGCGGGGGGGCTTGTTTTGGAGAAAACTGGTGGCTCCCTCTTTAAAGGGAAAGCTTCGATGTGATAAAATCACAACATCTCCCTTTTTAGAACATAGTGGAAGTAACTGACTTGCTTTCTTTTTACTTAAAACATCATCATATATGATTCCACTGACCTTCTTTCAAAAGCCAACGTTCAGGAAACTCATCGGTGTTTGGTATGATAAAAAGCATGTGGCTACCTGGCATTTATAACACCTCTTATACCTATGCAGTACCTTCTTGAGAAAATCTTCAGGATCCACCCTGTGAAGACTTTAGAGCTAATCTGCAGGGTATGGGGAATCCAAAGGATACAACACGTTACATATCACCATGAGGACTGTTGACTAGGACTGCTGTCTTCACATCTACATCATGAACATGTGGGTTTAAATGCATAGAAGGTTATGTTTCCTGTTTAAAAAATAATTAGCACAAAATTCAGTGGGGGGAACTAGATACCTTCTTACTATTTTGAAGATTTTATTTATTTATTTCAGAGACAGAGAGAGTGTGTGAGTGGAGGGAAGGGCCAGAGGGAGAAAGAGAGAGAGAACCTCAAGCAGACTCCACCTTGAGTGTGGGACCCCATCAGGGCTCGATCTCATGACCCTGAGATCATGACCCGAGCTGAAACCAAGTCAAATGCTTAACCAACTGAACCACCCAGGTGTCTCAGTACCTTCTTATTTTTAAGAACATATTTTGATGTGAAGTTCGGAAGTGGACTGAGTATTAGACACTAGTAAGGAATGATTTTTGTTTTGTCATTGTGATGATGGCATTGTGGGCGTATAAGAACATGTCCTTATTTGTCCAGATGTATATCGAATTATTTAAAGTGAAACATCACAATGCATGTGCTTTACCTTAAAAAATGTTTTAGGAGGAACAAAAAATACTAAAGGAAGAAGGAAATATCCCAAAATCTTAACAACTACAAAGCTAGGATATGAGTTCACAGGGGTTCATTACACCATTGTCTTTATTTTTAAACACGTTTGAAAACGTTTTTAATAAGTTTTTTTTTAAATGCTTATGAGTGCTAAATCAAAAATCAGTATTTAGGATTCCTGCAAGTACAAAGTGAAAGATAAACAAAGCATACTGCAAACCATCAATAGTTAGAATTACCTCGTCCACTTTTGCCTGATCAAAATCAGCTTAAAAAATATATAGATTATCATTAGTTTTAAAGGAACAAGTTAAATTGTTTCAGTCTGGGGACCCTGAGAAGACATAGTTAAGACAAAGAAGACGATAGGGGTACGTAGGTCATACCACATTTCACCAACATTTACTTTTACTAAGGATTAAGAGACCCAATATTCCAGTCAAAGTTTATTTGTGGTTTTGGTTTCCAGAATATTTTCTCTTCTGGAGACTGAAATTTCCGTTTTTGTGTATGATGAAATACCATTCAAAAAAATTGTATCATCAAAGCTGGAAAGCACAACATCCAAGCTACAGGACTTTCAGTCAAACGTCTTAAGAGCCCTGGAAAGTCAACAAGTCCATTACAGAAAGTGTTTTCTTTTTTAAAAAGACTGTTATATTTTGGTAATGTACTATTCTTATATCAACATAACTCAAATAGAGTAAAAATTGATAACTCCTATCCTTTATTTTTTTTCAGTATTCTTATGAGCTTAGTTGGATTATCTTCAAATTTCATGGAATGTCCATCATTTGAAACTGGTTCCAGACAATAACTGAGCCTAAACTACTAGCAGCAGATGAAAAATCACTTCTTATGCAATTGTTCTCTGAGCTCGTCCCATCACAGCTTTCTTCAGACCCTCAGAGAAGATGCTGTTTCTCAAGGGGAAGCATGTTCCGGCCACACCACCCACAAGAGAGGGACGAGAACCATTGAGAGAAGCAAGCACAGTTGACCTTCTACTCCACATGATGCCGGCAACATTTTGTTTTGCAAGGACCTTGGTTAACTGGAAAAAGTTGATGCCAGTGTTTATACCTAAAGATAAAATATGGGTCCAGCTGCAGGGAAAGAATCTGTAGTCAATAATAAAGTTACAGAAAGAAAATATTTTATGGAAGAAACAGTAATTATTTGAGTTGTTTGAGGAATGTTTGGTTCAACGAGGCATAAACTCATCAAAGAGGAACTTGTCATTTCCACTCATTTGTTCTTCCTTGTAACCTGTCCACGCAACTGTGTCCTCTTGAGTTCCCCCTCTGCCATGAACAACCTCTTCCCCATCTCTGTTCTTCACTCTGTTACCTAAACTGAAAATGTATATGATAATGGTAATATAAATATGATCATCATGGCAGCTATCATTGTCAAGGCGCTCATGCCCTAGACATCACAGAGATAGATATAAACATGTGTAATTAACTAATCCATAACACTCTGTGAAGTGGGTTTTAACGTTTCCACTTTACATAAAACTTAACTGAATTTCAGTAAGATTAAATAAGTTGGTCAAGGTCACACAATTAGGAAGACAGAGGCTCAGGGTTCAAATGCAGAGCTAACTGGTTCCAAAGTCCCTGCTGTATCCACCATGTCTGCTTTCCCAGAAAACATCATCTTTGGACACTTTATAATATTCAGTAGAGTAGTTTAGAATAAATGCATGTAGATGGGAGAAAGAATGTGTAATCAGCACCCTTACAGAATCAATGGGTTATTAGCAAGGGTCATAGGGAGAAAATTTCTGGGAGGAGGTGCCAATGATCTGGTCACAGGTGGCTCGCCATGGCCTTGCCGCAGGAAGCCAGCTGGTTCTTTGTCACAGCAGTTCCTGGGATTGCATAGAAATTGCAGAAGGAAAGGAATAAGATGGCTAGCAAGCCAGTAGTGATCCCGGAGCACAGACACGGATCCAGGCAGGTGAGCTGGCAGGGATCTGGAATGGACGCACCAAGAAGGAGCGGACTGCGAAGAGCAATCCAGCCCCTCTCAGCCTGGTGTGGACCTCCCTAGAAGAGGGTGTGGCCGTGGCCTCGAGATGGTGCGGCATTCACTGATGTGGCCCAGGTCAGAGACGGCAAAGAGGAAAACCCACACTGGGAGTGTCATCCTCTCAGATGCCACTGAAAAGTGAGAGTCACGAGGAGCCACCAGCTGGGTGAACTGCAGGGGACTGGGAGCCGCGGACCACAGGACCAAGATGGGGGAGCCCGCCGAAGCAGGAGGAGGGGGTTCCTCCTTGTGCGGCGTCCCTCCAGCGCCCTCTACGGGCAAAGCATTAACATTATGCCAGAGGACCCCCGAGGGTCCAGCCTTCAGGGCCCATCTCCAGGTGCTCCACGCAGGGCAAAGAAGGGTAAGCCGAGAGCTGCGGGCAAAAAGGGGACGACTGGTGCGCGTAGCAAGATCCTAAAACTGCCTCCTTCAGTAAAGCCGACCTGCTTTACACCATTTAGAACCAAACACTTGATCATCTTTCTTCCACCTGTGTTTTCTAACTGATCTTACTCACTTCACTATGTGATGAGGCCTTTGAGAGCAAAGCCCATGTTATTTTACTTTTTGGCAAATACGCAAAATAACCACAGTGTACTGTATATAGGGAGCACTCAAATATTTGCGAAAGTCTGAAGAATAACGGAAAGGTGATCGTGTTTAATGCCTGCTCATTAGTGAGTTTTAAATGCTTTTTTCCACCATATAAAGTGCAGATAGCATATACTAAAGCAAATGTGATTTTTTAAAGGAGAGTATGCCTGGGAAGATTTTCAAAAAATGTTTCAATTTCATCCATTTCAAAGCAAAACATTGAAAAAAAAATGTCATTCTTCCAGATATTTAATGAACCAGAGCCTAAGGGGATACTGCCAACATACTGGTCTAAAACCAAGTCACTAAAAAGTTGGGTCAGATATTATAGTAAAATGGATTTACAAAGTTCATTTGAAGGGTAACGGGATAGCAATTAACTATAAAAAGTTCTATCAGGACTCCAGAAGGGTGCCGAGTGTATCCTCTACAGTCATTAATCATAGTGCATTTGGCCAATATCGGGGAGCCCTGGTGGAAGATGGGGTGACCACTGAGCGTGGACTGAGGAGACCGTGATTTAAAACCCCAACCTGATTGCATCTGAGGCTCAAATTCTTCATTTCAAATTGAGGATAACGTTAGTTTATCTGCCGACTCCATCAAGTGTGCGTGAATATTAATATACCTAAGGAGTATCGCGTTTCACGGGCAGGACATTCTGCAAATCCCGGATTTAAACAACTTTTTTGAACAACCAAGATCGTGTGAGCTCTAGAGCAGCCATTCTACTAATAGTGGAAACTTAATTCAGGCTAATCTGGTACACTTTGTCTGATTCTGTAATTCCTTATTCAAATTCAAGTATCATTATCTCAATCACTGTCCAATTCAAACTTCGGCTCCCCTGATTTCTTCCCCTTTTCCAGCATTTCCTGTTTGCATCCTCCTAGTGCTGCTTTTATCTTACGGGGCCTTGCTGTGCAGGAAGAAAGGTGATTGCCCACAGAAGGGACCCCAGGGCAGCAGGGCAAGTTGGCATCTTTGGTCCTTCGAAGGCTTCTCAGCTAACCAGGTGACCAGACTGTAGGGACAGAGGGCTGCAAACAGGGGAGGGACCAGCCAGCATCCCCGGGCTCAGCCAGAGTCCGTGTGACGTCTGTAGTCTCTGCTGTCCCAGGGCGGTCTCTGCCAGATGGAGATGACAACCGCTTCCACAAACACACCCGCCCGGCAGCACTTGGCCCCGGCTCTCAGGATGAGCTTCCCAGCTTCAGAGGGAGTTCAAATGTTCGTTACCTATCCTCAGAAACACTTTCAGCTACGGCCTTCGGCCTTCGGGAGGGAGGACTGGGAGCTCAGACACGCTCTCCAAATCTAGTCTCTCCCCAAAAGGAGTTTTGGGTAGAGAACACAAACAGTCACTGTCCCTCTTCCCCCACCGGCCCTCTTTCCAGACTGTGCTGTGCTTTATGTCTAGTCCTGCAGCAAAGTAGAATGAAACAAAATGCCCCTGAGTTTTCACGTTTTCCGATTTTGCCTTTTTTTGTGGTGGTTTTGTTTTTCAAGTTTTATTTACTTACTTGAGAGAGAGAGAGAAGGGAGGAAGGTAGAGGGAGAAGGAGAGGGAATCCCAAGCAGACTCTGCACCAAACACAGAGCCCAGCGTGGAGCTCAGTCTCACGACCCTGAGATCATGACCTGAGCCGAAACCAAGAGTCAGACGCTTAACTCACTGAGCCACCCAGGTGCCCCAGTTGTTTTTTTTTTTTTTTTCCAAATTAATATTTAAATTCTAGTTAGTTACATATGGTGTAATACCGGTTTCAGGAGTAGAATTTAGTGATTCATCACTGACATCTATCACCCTGTGCTCACCATAACAATTGCTCTTCCTAACGCACATCACCCACTTTATAATGAGGAGGCGGAGCAGGGTCCCAGAAGTGAGAGTCATTTTGCATGAGACAAGGGACAGCAGAACCCTTTACGGCCACATGCCTCTCTCAGCTATAACTGAAAATAAGCCAACACAGTTTGAAAAAGGCAAAATTACACACACATAACAAACGGAAGTTGTACAATTCTATTGCTTACAATCAAGGATACGCCATACTAGATGGATCTTTATTAACAAGGGTCATGGAACAAAAGAGTGCTTTGGAATTTCCTTGTAATCAGGGTCATAGAAATCTTTACAACATTTTATTTTCATGGACAGCTGACCCTTAAATAATGTGGGGGTCAGGGGCAGTGACCCTCCGTGCAGTCAAAAATCCATGTATAACGTTTGACTCACCCAAAATTTAACTACTAACAGCCTACTGTTGACCAGAAGCCTTACCGATACCATAAACAGTAGATGAGCACATATTTGTACATCATATGTATTATACACCGCACTCTTACAATAGGTAAGCTGGAGAAAAGAAATGTTCTTAAGAAAATCACAAGGAAGACAAAATACATTTTCAAACTACAGTGCTGTCCTGTATTTATCAAAAAATATGTGTGTATAAGCAGTTCAAACCTGTGTTGTTCGAGTCAACTCTATGGGTTCGTGATAAAGAATTTATGCATTTTCCTAACTCATGGACGCAGTTGAGAAGATGCTAAGTGTTCATGAGTGGTATTGAAGGTTTCAGTTCTTGTTTGCAAAAACTCAACCGGAAAAGATGGGATCACTCTATCCAAGGCAGGTATCTTAAAAATAAGAGGAAAAGAAGCCCCAGTGACAACCTTACTTCTTCAGTGTGGGGTGACATAAGGAATAATAATGGCAGAAGAAAATATTTTTCCATTTTATTTAGTGAAGTGAAGGGGCAATTTAACAAGTTTTTTTGTGTGTGTGAGCTGTGCTAGAGACATCATAGCATGTTTTTCTTCAAGTTTTATTTCTATTTAAGTAATCTCTGTACCCAACATGGGTATCGAACTGATGACCCCGAGATCAAGGGTCACACGCTCTTCCAACTGAGCCACCCCTCCTAGCATTTTTGATTGAGCAGACCATCAGAAGGTTAATAAAAATTTCCTAAGATTCTGCCGAGCTGACTAGAGTCTCTCTTATTTAAGTTACTGTAGGTCACTGGGGTTTTACTGCTATAGATAAGGGACCTTTCCCATGACCGTAAAAATTTATAAACTAATGAACCATTGGAAAATAAGTCAGATAAGGCACTCAACTGCCTTCAAAATGACATCTAATCCTTGTTCACCTAAATATGGCAAGGCTTCCTCACCAGTATGTTAGTAGATATTTTATGGAGTGAATAAATGTCTCACGCTTTCTAATTCCCTGCATGTCATTTTTTATAGAAAACAATATGCATATTTTTATTATACTCTGTCATATTTAGGTGCTAATTAACACTGATACGGGCTGCAGAAGTGCACCCAACCCTGAATACATTAGTCATTAATTTCAACAAGTAAGAGGGGTAAGGAGTGCATAAAAAGTAGCCTTCAGAATGCAGACATTCACAGGGAACAGTTAATGCACTGGAAACTTCCATTTCATAATCAACTCCTCACCAATGAGAAACTGAAGGCAATTTGGCAAAACAAATCTCAGTTGAGCATGGGCTGTAATGAAAAAATGACATGAAATCCATCACTGTCAGCAAGAATCTTATTCCAAAGCGTGTTAAATGAGAGACTCAACCTTGGAAAATGTGCAGATACACGTGTGACTCAAATGCCTGTCAAATGTATTCACTCACTTTTAGTTTATAGGCCTGACAAGTCATACAAAAATGGTTTTGGCTTCCGAAAACCTCATTAATTGCTATAAAATCTTAGTTTCAAACAATTAAACTCACAAATCAGAGGCTTCTTAAACTTAAGACTTATATAATGCGAAATGTCCTCCTAATATTTCTTGTTATTTCTTAGTGTTCTAAATACTGTACTTTGGCACGTAGAAAATAAAATGAAATGAAAACATTTTTAATAATCATTCCATCCTAAAAATCAAAAATTTTCATCCCCATGTGTATGATATTTTCACAGTTGCAATTCTATTTTAGGCATACCTTTGCATTTAAATTAATAACCTAGTATGTTTTTTTTATAAATATGTTGTATGCAGAAAATTATTTTTCTACTCCTTTTAATAATTTAATTACATTCCATTCAATTAAGTTTCTTTTTTAAACTTAGCATTTACTCTGTGCCGTGAGCCATGCTAAATGACAAATCTAACGTAATAGGTAATCATTCCACTTTTCTTATTTTGGCTTCCTTTCTCTATATTGTTTACTATTACAAATACCAATTCAGCTAACATAGGCATGCCCAAAACATTTTTTTCTTTCTCTCTTTTTGATCATTTTTCTTAGAATAACTTCCTGACAACAATAGTAGAGTGAAGAGGTCCTTACCACATTCTGATGAATGATTTCATAATTATACCAGTTTAGTCAGTGGTACACTAATGTTCTCAACTCTAGCCAGGGATGGGTAATATTATTAAACTTATAACACCTTTTAGAGGAAGTTAAAGTTTTTTCACCCAAGGTTCAGTGTCCCAATAAGGTAAGCTATCAAACTGTAAACTTCTTTATAATAACTCATCATAGAAGGATAAATTTTGTCATGGCCAGCAGGGAGAAGCTCTTTGGTGATATAGTTTCTGATCCACACTAAGAAACAATGTAAGTGCTTCTTAACAGAAAAATGGGAGCATTTCCTTTATCTCTTAATAAAATTCACAATGATAATTGATTACGGGAAAGCAGAGCTAAGGAGAGGAACGGATGAAGCGGGGTGAGGGACGAGGGAAGTTGACAAAAAGAAAAACAATAGTAAAGATAAATCAGGAACAGAATCGAATCATTGAAGGAAGTGGTTGGGATGGAGAGATGCAGGGGAGCAGTGTCAGATAGCACACCAGGAGAGAAGGAAAACATCCCATCTCCCTTTACCCTTTTTTCAGTGTCCCTATGGTCATTACCTGTATTTAGAGCCCATAAGTCCTCATTGAGGACGTGGGAGTTGTAGCCAGCAGCGTCAGTGACCCCCTGGGCTGTGATGGTCAAGTGTAGCCAGCCGCGTCAGGGAACCCCTGGGCTGTGATGCCCTCAACAAATGAAAGCACAAAACATTGGTTCTCCTGGTTAGAGGCACACAGAAGGGCAGAGCAGAGCCCCACTGCAGGGAAGCATGTGGCCTCAGGAGCAATCAGTGGTGACATGGTATTTGAGCTGGGTATTACAGGAAGCTAAGGTAATGATTATGTTGGTGGCCCTGAGTTCTTAAATGAATCAAAATCCTCATCCATTCAGTTCTTTACTGGCAGGACAGGAGCGTTACAAGGGCACGAGAAGCTTTAGGATATGGGCTTTCAACTACATTTGATTTCTTCCCTTGCTTCTGGCTTCAAAGATATTGGGGAAGTTTAGGTAATAGTTTGATAAGAGCCATCTGAACTGTGATAGGTTTGGCTGCCATTATGTTGCCAGTATGAGTGGACTTTTTAGCCCGTGGTCAGGTACACTGTCAAGATCTTTATTTGGGGTATGCATTAAACACAGTGGACGAGACAGCAGTATGTGCAGGGCAGAGGCCACTTGATTATAAATAGAGGGGTCCTCTGGGGGCTCAAGAACTAGTCCTTGTGGTGTGCATTTAATACTGCAATTCCATGAGCAGAGTAAGTCTCTCCCTTTCAATTTGTGGAGGTGTATCACAGAGTTGATGTAGTCATAGCACGTTTTACAGTCGAGCTGAGGGCTGAGAGAGAGGGGAACATGTGTGGGTTATTTAAAATACCTTCCACCAAGGAGCTGAGATGCCCTTCATCCTTCAACAGCTGAGACGAATGGATAAAGAAGATGTGGTCCACATACACAATGGAATATTACTCAGCCATCAGGAAGGATGATTACCCAACATTTGCAGCAACACGGACAGAACTGGAAGAGATTATGCTAAGTGAAATAAGTCAAGCAGAGAAAGACAATTATATGGTTTCACTTATTTGTGGAACATAAGGAATAGCAGGGAGGACATTAGGAGAAGGCAGGGAAAAATGAAGGGGGCGGAAATCAGAGGGGGAGACGAACCACGAGAGCCTGTGGACTCCAGTAAACAAACTGAGGGTTTCAGAGGGGAAGGAGGTGTGGGGATGAGATAGGCCAGTGATGGGTATTAAGGAGGGCACATATTGCATGGAGCACTGGGTGTTATACGCAAACAATGAATCATGGAACACTACATCAAAAACTAATGATGTACTGTATGGTGACTAACATAACAGAATAAAAAAATAAATAAATAAAATAAAATAAAAATAAATAAAATAAAATAAATAAATAAATAAATAAAATAAAATAAAATAAATAAATAAAATAAAATAAATAAAATAAAATACTTTCCACCTGTGTAGTACATTTGCTCCAAGGAAGAGGCTGAGCAAAGGTGGCAGGGTTGGGATACCTGGCCGGCTCAGGCAGAACAGCACGCAGCTCGTGATCTCGGGGTCATGAGTTTGAGCCGCATGCTGGATGTACGGATTACTTAAAATAAATAAATCAGCTTAAAATAAGAAGTGGCAGGGTTAATGCAGAAGGATTAGCACGCATCCCCACCAGGAGTTGATGAGGACGGCCATCTGTATTTAGAGTGAATTCATTCTGAGTGTTGAGGGGATGGCAGCATACTGGCCACTTTCTCCTTCCTAAAAACACCCTCATTGATCTGAATCAAGGGACTTTTTTTCTTTGTCTTTCTTAAGATGGAGCCTTTTGTTTTTCAGTGTCTCCTATGTTCAGATCTTCAGGTGGTTGGCTGGGCAACGGGCCACCTCGATGTTTGATCTGCAGGCCCACATGCTACTCTGGGTTCCGTCTTGTTTTTTGTTCTAAAGCCCTTTCTTGTCTTTCTTTCTTCTTCTTCTTTTTTAAAGATTATTTATTTATTTGAGAGAGAGAGAGCACGAGAGAGAAAACAGAGGTAGAGGGAGAAGCAGACTCCCTGCCAAGCAGGGAGCCCGACATGGGCCTCTATCCCAGGACCCTGGGATCACGCCCTGAGCCGATCGCAGACGCTTAACCGACTGAGCCACCCCGGCGCCCCCTAAAGCCTTTTCAGAATAATCTGCCAGATGCTGTAGTTCAGCTGAAGGGGCTGTTTCTCATTCCAATTTTTCTGTCTCCACTTTCAGGTTTCACTCCACTGCCAAAATAAGAGGAGAGGGTGACTGTTACACTGGTCTTTCCTTAAACACTCGAATGTTGTCTGGGAGGTATTTTCTGGTCTATCATGAAAATTGACAGTTTCATCTCTTTTCGTGGTTTGCATAACTGAATTACAGTCCAAGTCATTGTTTCAGATATGGCTTTTAAGAGATTGTGACCTACTTTTCTAGCCTTTCTGTTTTTATTTCTGACCCTCAGGTCGACTGTGGGGAAGGGATGCTGTAGGTCTCTCTCCAGGGACGTCCAGTCAGTGTTTATACGGAAGCAATAGTCACGGCTCCGATCCTGACCAACGTGGGCACAAATTGATGTCAGTGAGGTAGCCCTGGGTTATATGTACTGAAAAGAACTCTAAATTCTTCCGTGAATATTTGCTGGTCTTATTTAGATGCAGGGACATCCTTTTTTTTCTCTCTTAGAGAGAGAGCAAATGTGGGGTGAGGGGCAGAGGGAGAGAGAGAGAATATTAAGCAGGCTCCACACCCAGCATGGAGCCCAATGTGGGGCTATATCTCGTAAGCCCAAGATCATGACCTGAACCTAGATCAAGCTTAACTGACTGAGCCACCCAGGCGCCCCAGGGCCATCTTTAATTATATCCCTGAAGTTCAGGGCTGGGTTCGAGGTTTAAATTCTACAGTTGGCAGCATACAACTGATAAGCACAGATCATGGGAAGGATGGGTCCTTGGAAGCAACTAGCTTTTTGGTCTTTAAGGAGAGTCACCAGGAAAAGGCAAGGGTTGTGGACAAGGAGAAGAGGAGGAAGGGGACACAGGAAGGGAGAGATCAACTTAAGAAGGAAGTGGGAGCACTGGAGAGAGGGAGGCAACCGGAGGATTTCCTTGGGAAATAAGTCTAATTTGTTTTTGCTTACAGTTGTCAAATTGCTCATTAACTTTGGTCGCAGAATCTTTTAGTGAAGTGATTTTTAATTAAGAATTTCATTTGGAAGCCTCTGCGTAACAATCAAGAAATGCTGCCCATCGGGCTAATGAAATCATGTCCCTTTTCTAAGACACCTCTCAAATGAGCAATGTTGCTCAGATCGTATGTTCACAAGAGCGGCCGCTGAAGGCCCATGATCATCCTTGCTGAGGTTATGCCATTGAGAAAGGATCAGGAGTGTGTAGAGAGTACATGTAAGGAGTGGGTTTCTCCCGAGTAGAGCAGAGGATGCAGGCTTGCATGGCCCCATGAAGGGGTGACTGTGGGTAGACCTGTAACACCTGAGTATGTCATGCCACCCCCAAATGCAGACCCAACAATCTGTACCCTCACAGGTGGAACACCAGAGAGCATGCGGTCTCTGAATTGAAGTCAAGCTTTCAGGACATGGAATCAAGACAGGAGGAGAACATCATCCAGTTTCATGGTGACCCACAGCCAAGGTTATCCGAGATGATGGTGGTCTTGTGATAGCTGTAAACCCACCAGCCTGTGAGGCTGCCTCGAAAGGGCTTGTGGGCTCACGTTCCACCCCATGACTCTCCTTATGACAAACCACCCCTTCAGACAGCATGACACAGAGCAGTCACACAAAAGAGCAGAAAAAGAAAGAAAAGAAGTAAGCTGATCCCACCAAGGATGCCAAACAAAGGGGAGCTGGTCACAAAACCCAGTACCCACCCGAGAACAGATGGCAGAGGAACTCAAAGCAAGGAGAGCAGAGTTCAAACCCAGTGCTGACTTACCACCCCTCCATGGGCTCAACGAGCTGTGAGCAGCAGGGCACAGAGGGCCTCTGTGGGCACCGCACCTGGTGGAAGGCCAGGGCCTTCAGTGATGGGCAGTGCAGACCAAACCTCACTGGGGCCTCCCTGATTAACTGTGGGCATACATGAAGAGCCACCAAATGCAAACAGTGAAGTTTATTTAGTCAGAGCTTATTACAGCAAGAGGATCAGCCACCGTCATTTGTGTTTGGGCAGAGACCAAACGGCAGGCAGAGGACTGGGAAAGCTTTATGGTTGAGGAAAGGAAAGACACAGATGGGCCCTGGATGCAGGCTGTGAGCCTGGGAAGCTGGAGGGGGTTATGAGAAGTGGGGAGTCCCCTGTGAATGGCTAAGGGGGCATATTTGGCTCTCTATCCTAGTTTGGAAGTAGGACCAAAAATTAGGGAAGCTGTTATTGATCATGTCCTGCCACTTGGGGCCAACCGTTTCGGCAAGATGGCTTCCCGGGTTGCGTATCATTAGTAAGGGGGATGTCAGTTTCCCTGGCAGGCTGCTGCAGGTGATGGGTCAGGCTTCTATTGTTATATATGGTCCAGCCTTGTCTGCTTGTATATTCAGTGTCTCGTGGGTGGAGTAAGGGATTCTCAGCAGCTACCTTTGTCCTTAATCCTGACAAAGCTTATTTCACCTTGAAAATTCGAAATAAGTCATTCCCAAATTCCTTACCTTTCAATGCAAACCTCAAAATATTGAACATCTAAATTAATATTCCTGACAAGTGATGAGGCAGCCATGGCTCACTTTTTGTAGAGAACATTTTGCCTGGAGAAGGTGAGAGATGGCAGGCATCACAGAGACAGTCTTATGTGTAGAAGTCTTTTAATTCTTTAGCTGGAACGAAAGAACTGAGAAATCCATCCTGTAAATGGAAGGTCAGTCAAAGTCACCTCACTTTAACTTCTACGGAGAAAGAAGAGGGAGAGTTCCCTCCCCCATTTTATTTTATTTTATTATTATTTTTTTTTTTTCCTTTTCGAACTTCAAGTACAGACTCAAGTCTTTGGACTTCACGTTTTCCTGCAGGTCATCATGGCTGGTCTACACAAGCCCCATCTCCAGCCACATCCGGTTCCTTGTGGTGAGCATTGGTGCCCTACTCTGATTGGCCAGCGCCTTCTCCAAGACAATCTTGAATGATATTCTGTGTCCAAGTGTCATGTTTAAGTTTCCTTTAATAAATGCATATCGTTTGCGATACATGCATTTGTATTTTATGTGAGTGGCATCATGAATACAAACAGTTCTGCTCTTTTCTCACTGGGCACGTATTTTTAAGATCCATCCAGCCTGCTAGGTGAACACCTAACCCACTTCCTCTGGCTGCCCAGTAGCAATGCTGCTTGTTCTCTGGCCAGATGTGCTCCGCTGGGCCAAAGTATTCATCTGGGTACCTAGGGATGGTGGCCACACTGTGCTCTTCTCCAAATCAATGCTCTTGCTGATGGGAGCCCCGGCACTGTGGGAATATGAGATTATCACCTCTGGGGGCAGCCTCTGATGGACTGATGCGCCCCGCCCCTGGTTAAGACAGACTGAACAGTGGCACCATGTAAACCACAGAACTCCCCATCAGATGAGGCTAAGGCTACATGTCTCTGGAATTTGCCCAGCTTCCTCTCCTGCCATACTCTGCTTCCCTCGCTTTTCCACAGGTTTCTCCTGAGAGCACCCAGCCAATAAATGGTGGCACAGGAGTCCACATCTCAAGTGTGCTTCTAGAGATCACCATCCAAGACAAGAAGGGTTCTGAACCGTATCTACTACTCTTCATCTATTCATTCGTGTTGTCTTTACTGCTGCCACAAACATCTCTCTAATTCATATACTTGTAAACCTGTTTGAAATGTTCTTTTCTCTGTACATTCTCAGGAGTGGAATTGCTGGGTCCTGGGGCATGCCAGACTGCATCCGATGAAGTACTTCCAGCTTGCTTTACTGATGGTTCCATAACTCTCTAGATCCCCACTCTGGGAAGTTGAAACTCCCTTCAATCATTGCTGAAATTCTGTTTTAATATTGGCTCATCTTCTGCCATTAAGATTAATTTTAAAAAAGTAATGGGTTGTCCCTATTTATCCAATCAGCAAATCTATCAGTTCTTATTTAAATCAAACTGTATATCCAGTGCGTGGGTTTCAGTAACAGAATGTTTTCTTGCATTGAACACCACCCACATGTAAATTCCTTAACCCTTTATCTTCCTGACAACATCTAGATCCTTAACTCCCCCCGAATCATCAGGGAAATATATTGGTGATGCTCAAGTTTTTCATTCATTCCAATGATACTTTTTGAAGATTTCAATCCAATCAACATCTTTTGTGTAACACACGTGTGCCAGGCACTGGAGTGGGCTCTGGGGCTATAAAATTTCAATAGGCATATTTTACCTAATTTGAGTATTGGTCGAATCAGTATTTAAGCTGCCACTTGGAAATAAACCTAATGATTTGGTTCAGCTTAACAAGCAGTGTGGCTAACTGCATGAGGCAGGGCTGTGGACAGCTAACCGATCAATGGGGAGGCTACGGTGCGGTGAATGCAGCCTCACAGCCCATGACGAAATGGAGCAGAGCCAGTGCACAGCTCATTTATCCAGATTCCTGCTGCTCGTTCTAGGGTCAGAACTGGATGAAAGTTTTGGGGAATAAAATGAACATTCTGACATGACAAAGTTTCTGGGATTCTTTATGTTTCGTTTCTCGGTCCTATTTAATCCACTCCAGTGTAACACCTTAATAAATTCTAACTATGTAGTGAGGGCGTCGCAAGGACCAGTGATTCGTAACAGAATCAATCAAAATAACCCAGGCTCCCACCAGACATTTAATGATTACTTAGTGTTTTCAGGCGACTATTCTGCTCACTTGTCTTCCTGATTAGCTCACTTCCCACTCCTAGCCAGAGGTTAGGAGTCTTGTCAACCCAGCTTGTCTGAGTCTTAGTCTTTTATCTCCACCTTCTCCATTGAGCCTTCTTACTATTATTGCCCTCACTGTTTATCCACTTTAGCAGGCTGATGGTCCTCATTATAGCCCTTAATATTGCCTGCAGGCTCTAGCTTAGTACTTCCCCAATTTGGAATTATGTCATAGTCATCTTTGAAATGTTGTAAAAGTGGAGACATTCTGATAGTGTCCTTAGAGATCCTGATTCAGTAGGTCATGGTGGAGCTGGGAAATCTGTGTATTTTAAACTAACCCCTACCTTATCTATGACCCTACCCAACAATCTGCAAATTCTCACTTGCCCTATGTCTTGAGCCTAGTAGAGTAAGTATATGTACACCCACACACATATATGTACTATGTATGCATATATATATATATATATTATTCTATTTGTGTAAATATATTTAATAAGTATATATTATATATAGTATATATATTATATATTAGTCTATATAATATATAGTACATACATATTAACATATAATATATATAAATTCATAAAATTTCCCCCAGCCCTATCCTAGCCCCAGCCAATCCTCAATCCTCAGATAGACATAAAGTCATTTTTTCTACAGGTTACTCTTTTCTCCAAAAGAATGATGCTTTGGGGTTACAGGGGTAAGCACTGCTCATGATGGAAGCCCAGACCCAGCATTTTCCCCTTGCTCTCATCATTATGAGAAAGGTTCAGCCAGAACATTAAATAATCTGCAGGACACCAGTTATTCATTTCACCTTAAGAGTGAATCCTTCTATCTTTATCTTAAGCCTTTGTTTTTTACTATTTCCCTTCCTGCAAATTGGATTCTGACCTCCTTATCCCACCTCACTCCAAAATGTGAACTTACAAAGACCTAGTTCCAAGGCATTAGACAGCAACCTGGATCTACCACCTGATTGGATAACCCACAACGGAATTGCCCCAGAAACATTCTGAGACTACCGGATCTCTAACTATTGTCTCAGGCCCTGTTAGTAGTTAACAATGTGATAACGTAACATCCTTTGGAGAAAGACAACATAATCCAGACTCCCTGTGTCACATCATCCATAATGTCCACCATGTAATGAAACCACTCGATTTGTAAAATAGATAACTAGTTAGAAAATGTGACCCATAACCAAAAGAAAGAGCAGACAACAAAAATGGAACCCAAAACAGTTTAGATGTTGGAATTAGCAAACAAAATCTATGAATGATTTCAAGGATTTAAAGAAAAAATGGGCAAAATAAGTACACATGTGGACTACCAATAGAGAAATGGGAACTAAAACAAAAAGTCAAATGGAATTCCAAAACTGAGACATACATATTTAAAATAAAGAATTTGCTTGATGGACTTATCTGCATATTGGACATTGAAGAATAAAAAAGTCAGTAAACACACAGATAGAATAATAGAAATTACCCCATAAAAGAACAGGGAAAATAATAGGTTGGAAAAAGTGAACAAAGGTTTGGTAAACATTAACATAGCTTCAAGCCATCTACATATATGTAATTTGAGTCTCAAAAGATGAAAGAGAGATAATACAGTAGGAAAAAAAATAAACAATGGATGAAATTTTGTGTGGAGACAAAAGATACCAACTTACAGATTACAGACAATGTTAATTGTTAGCAGACTATGATAAATTAGGAAGACATGTTTTAGTGCTTAAAGCAACCTATAAAGGTAATACAAATGTAATTACTAAAAATGTAGAAAATAAAAGTAAATATTAGGCTATACTTGATTAAAGTGAAAAATCAAATAATAGAAATAGAAATCAAAACTGCAATTAAACTTAATCACAACTATATCAATAATTACACTAAATGTAAGTGTAACAAATTCTTCAACTAAGAGACAGCTCTTTTCAACCAGGATTAAAAAAGTAAGACACAACTACTTTCTTTTTAAGTCATAGTCAATATAAATATAAAGACCTGAAGATGTTGATAGTAAAAGGATGAAACATTAGGTCAAGTACACAGGAGAGACTTGCTTCCACAGCAAATAATAATTACATGTGGATTAAGTGCTTATCTTGCCCTGTCTAACAAAACATAAAGCACAAGACATAAAGGAAAAATATCCTTTCATATAACTTATCTGTATCTCAGGATAAAGCTCAAGAAGATTTAGAGGGATAACAAAATCGTCATCCAAGGGAAAAATACACAATTTTTGGTATCTGATCAAAGATTACCAGACATTCTAAGAAGCAGAAAAAATATGAATCATATGAGTAGAAAAATCAACCAATAGAGACTAACTCAGAACTGGCACAGATGTAGGAATTAGTAAACAAGGGCAATAAAAATGCTTACTGTATGTATATCATGTATGTTCAAAATGTTAAGGAGAATCACTGATGAAATGAAAAAGGCCCAAATCAAACTTTTAGAGATGAAAACCATGATGACTGAGATAAAAATTATTACTGATGGAAATAATACCACGTTGAATATCACAGAAAAAAGATTAGTGAACTATGACATGAAGTTGAAACCACTCAAAATGAAATACAGAAAAATAGCTTGCTTGCTTGCTTTTTTTTTTTTTTTTAAGAAAAGAGCATCAAGAGTTTAGGGGAAACCTCAAGCAGTCAGACACATAGGTAATTAGAGTCCCAAAAGGAGAGGAGTGAAGGAGTGAAGGAAAGGGGCAAAAAAAATCTGTGTAGAAATGATGGGTGAAAAAGTTACAAATTGAATGGAAACTGTCAACTTACAGTTCAAAAAAATCTCAAGAAAACTCGAGCACAAGAAATATGAAACTACATCAGGGCACAAGTACTATCAAATTGCTCAAAAGCAGTGAAAAAGAGAAATCTACAGTTAGAGGAAATAAATGACATATTACATACAGAAGAACAAAGACACGGATGGCAAAAGATTACATTTTTTCAAAAGAAGCAGCTCACGTGAAAAGACAATGGTGCAACATTTTTCAAGTTCTGAAAGAATAAAATAGAAACTGTCAGTATAGAAATCTACCCAGTGAAAAACTATTTTCAAAACAAAGACAAATACATTCTTTTACATAAAATATAAAAGCTGCAAGAATTGGCACACAAGGGTGGCTCAGTCCATTAAGCGTCCAACTCTTGGTTTCAGCACAGGTCCTGATCTTAGGATTGTGAGATCAAACCCCAGGTGGGGCTCTACACTCAACAAGTCTGCCTGAGATTCTCTCCCTCTGCCGCTACCCACCCTGGCATGTGTGCACGCTCTCTCTCTCTCTCTCTTTAAAATAAATAAATAAATAAAATATTTTAAAAAATAGCTGAAAGAATTGATCAACAGCAGTCTTTCAGAGAGAAGAAAAATGATACTATGTGGAAATATGTATTTATACAAATGAAGAGGACACCTGAAATGGCAATGACATGGGTAAATATATAAAATTATTTTCTTCTTATTTAAGGATTTTAGAAAAGATAGTTGACTACACAAAAATTTAAAACAATGTATCATTAGATTTATAACAAATGTAAAAATGAGATATTTAACAAAAATGGAGAAGAAATTATAAGGTACTTAATCTATAAATAAAGTGGTATAACATCATGTGAAGGCAGATAGTGAGAAGATGAAGATTTACAATATTAATTCTTAGAAAAAAACCACTATTTCTTTTAAGTGGTGTAGCTAGTAAGCCAAAGAAAGAGATAAAATCAAATTATAAAATGTATTCATTATCCAAAGTAAGGCAGAAAAAGATGGAAAAGGGTAACATAGAACAGGTGAGACAAAAATCAAATAACAAGATGATAGGCTTAAGGATAACCATATGTGTAATCACATTAAATGTAAATTATCTAAATATTTCAATCAAAAGACAGAGATTATTATATGAAGACAATCAAGATAAGACCCAACTTTACACCACTTACAAGGAACTTACATTAAATGAAAAGCTTACATAAAAATGGTCAATGTAAAAAAAAAAAAAGAAAAAGAAAGAAAAGAAAGAAAGAAAACTATATGTCAATACTGTCCTCAGTAAAAATTACACTAGAGTGGCTAGTTCAATAACAGACAAAGTAGATTTCAAGAAGTAAGTATTACCAGGAATAAATAGGCCATGTAATAATAAATGAGCCAAATAATTAATAGGACAGAAAACCCTAAATGTTTATGTACCTAATAGCAGCATTTTAAATACATGAAAAAAACTGATAGAAATAGGTAAACTCACAATTAGAGATTTATTGAAATCTCTTTCAATAAATAATAAGAAAAGTAGACACAAAATCCGTAAACGTAGGAAAGATGTGACAAACCCCATCAATTACTGAGGCCTAACTGACATTTATAAAATTCAACATTTGAAGGCTACAGGTTTCCTAAATCACACATCCCATCTGCCAAGTAAAGCCTGTTCAGAACAAACAAACAAACAAAACCCAGTAACAATTAATTTTAAAAGATTCAGTGGAATTAATAATAGAAATCAACAATCAAAGATATTAGGACAATTACCAAGTACTTGGATATAAATAAAACTTCTAAACAACACATGAGTCAAAAAGAAATCAAAAGGGAAATACAGTATTTTTAACTAAAGGAATGAAAACACATGTTAGTACTTGTGAGATGCCATTAAAAAGTATTTAAAGTTTCTCTCTACAGTATATTTCCTCCTCTTATTTTCACATTAGAAAGGAAAGCATCTTAAGTCAATAACCTCCAAATCCACTTGTAAATTTAAAAAAGAAGAACAGGGGCGGCTGGGTGGCTCAGTCATTAAGCATCTGCCTTCAGCTCAGGGCATGATCCCGGCGTTCTGGGATGGAGCCCCGTGTCAGGCTCCTCCACTGGGAGCCTGCTTCTTCCTCTCCCACTCCCCCTGCTTGTGTTCCCTCTCTTGCTGGCTATCTCTCTCTCTCAAATGAATAAATAAAATCTTAAAAAAAAAAAAAAAAAAAAGAAAAGAAAAAGAAGAACAAATAGAAACAAGTGTCCAACTCTTGATTTTGGCTCAGGTCATGATCAGGTCATGAGATCAAGCCATGCATTGGGCTTCATGCTCAGCATGGTATCTGCTTAAGACTCTCTCCCTCTCCCTTTGTCCCTCTTCCCGCTTGCGCTCACACACTCACTCTCTCTCTCTCTCTCAAATAAATAAATGAAATCTTAAAAAAAAAAAGAGGACCAATGAAACACAAAATAAATTGAAGAAAGAAAATAGATCAGAGAGGAAGTCAATGAAATAGAAAACAGAAAAACGGTCAATGAAACCAAAAGCTAAAATAATAAACTAACAGTCAGCCAATTTAAGCCAATTTAAGGGGGAAAATCTCAAACTACCAATATCCAGAATGAAAGAGGTAATAGGACTACAGATTCTATTGCTATTGAATTGATCATTTGCATGTGTTATTAACACCTTTATGCTACTACTAAGTTGGGTAACTTAGGTGTGATGACAAATTCCTTGGAAGACACACGCTCACACAAGAGTGATAAAAAACCTGGTAACTACAGATCTATTTAAAGAAACTGTATTTGTAGGTAAAACCTCTTTCCACAAAAACAAAACAAAACAAAAAGCAAAAAACAAGAACAACAACACTAGCTTGAGAGGCATTCACTGATGAATTCTATAAAACGTTTAGGAAGAAATAATACCAATTCTACCAGAAACTCTTCCATAAAATTAAAAAATGGGAAATAATTTCCAACTCATTCTATGAGGCCAGAATTATAGATGACAAAACAAGGCAATGATATTAAAAGAAAAGAAAGCCACAGACCAAAATCCCTTACAAATGTGGAAGCAAAAGTGCTGAATGTAATTTAATAATTTCCAACAAAACATAGAAAAGGATAACACATCATGGCCAAGTGCACGTGATTATTTCTTACAACTGCATACAAATCTATAATTATCTCAGAGTAAACGTTTAATTTGAAAATATCCCCTGTTATGCCATTCACAAAAATAAACTCAAAATAGAGAAAGACCTGAACGTGATACATGAAACCATAAAATTCTTAGAAGAAAACATAGGCAGTAATTTCTTTGACATAATCATAGAAACAACTTTTCAAATATATCTCCTCTATCAAGGCAAACAAAAGCAAAATTAAACTATTGGGACTACACCAGATAAAGTCTTTTGCACAGTGAAGGAGGCCCTCAAAAAAACCAAAAGGCAATCTACAGAATGGGACAAGATATTTGCAAATGGTGTATCTGACAAAGGATTAATATCCAACATATATAAAGAAATTATACAACTCAGCACCCCCCCAAAATAATCCAATAAAAAATGGACAGAGGACACGAATAGACATTTTTCCAAAGACATACACATGAGCAACACAGACATGAAAAGATGTTCAACATCACCAATCCTCAGGAAAATAAAGATTAAAATAATAATGATACATCACCTTACACTTGTCAGAATGGCTAAAATTAAAAATACAAGAAATAACAAGTGTTGGCAATGGTGTAAAGAAAAAAATTCTCCTGCACTATTGGTGGGAATGCAAAGTGCTGCAGTCACTGTGGAAAATGGTATGAGGATCCCTCAAAAAATTAAAAATAGAACTATTCTATGATCCAGTAATTCTATTACTGGGTGTTTGTTTACCCAAAGAAAATGAAATCACTAATTCAAAAAGATATATGCACCCCTATGTTTGCTGTGCATAATTTATGACAGACAAGATATGGAAGCAGCCCACATGTCCATCCATAGATGAATGGATGAAGAAGATATGATATATCATATCTTCTTCATCCATATACACACACACACACACACACACACACACACACACACACATGCACAATGGAACATTACTGAGCCATATAAAGGGACGAGATCTTACCATTCACAACAATGTGGATGGACCTAGAGGAGATAATGCTAAGTGAAATAAATCAGCCAAAGAAAGACAAATACCATATCGTTTCACTCATATGTGGAATTTAAGGAACAAAACAAATGGACAAAAAGAAAAAAAAAGAGACAAACAAAAAAACAGACTCTTAATTACAGAGAACAAACCAGTGGTTGCCAGAGGGGAATTGGGTGGGGGATGGGTGAAATAGATGAAGGGGATTAAGCGTGCGCTAATTGTGATAAGCATGAGAAATATTACAGAATTGTTAAATCATTATATTTTTTACCTGAAATGAATGTTAACACTATATGTTAATTCTACATGGGATAAAAGACATCTTTTCGGTAAAATTTGACGAGCTGAATCAAAAGCTCATATCAAAATGTAGAAGACACAGAGAAGCCAGATCTCTGAAAAAGAAAAGCAAGTAGATTTTAAGGTTTGTAATACAGCTAAAGTAATCAGAACAGTGTGGGTAGCAGTGGATAAGCAAATAGATCAATGGACCAGCACTAAAAGTCCAGAAATAGTTCTGTGTGTTATATACGGACCCCTGATCTTTGATAAATATGCAATGACAATCCAGTGGAGAATAAACAGTATTTTTCCACAACTGCTGCTGGAAATTTGGATATCCATTTGCAAAAACAAACTTAAGTTTATACCTTGCACCACACACAAAAATTAACTCAAGGTGTATCATAGACCTAAACCTAAAACAAGAAGACTTTTAGAAGAAAATAGCAGGGAAAATTTTTGTGAGCCTTCCTTAAACAAATATTTCTTGGATTAAAAATAAGAAACATGACTCATAAAATTCTTGACAAATTTAATTTCTTCAAAATAAAAAACTTGTCAGGAATATGAAAATAAAGGTCACAGGCTGCGAAGATAATCTTTGGAAGGATATATCTGATAAAAGGCTTGTATCTGAAATACATATATGCCAGCTATATCTGAGAAAAGGCTTATAACTTTCAAAATTCCATGATATAAAGGAGGGAGAGAGGTAAACCAGTGGAAGTATTTTCTCTCTCTGATTTTAACGGCAGGTACCTGTCATTATACACTTGTCCAAACCCACAGAATGGACAACACCAAAAATGAAGTCTAATACAAGCTATGCACGTTGGGTGATAAGAATGTAGCATTATAGGTTCGTCAATTGTAACAAGTGTACCACTCTCCTGGGGGCTCCTGATAACACAGGAGGCTGTGCACGTTGGGGGTGGGGAAGGGAGTACATGGCAAATCTCTGTGTTTTCGTCTCCCTTTTTTTTCTGTGAACCTAAAACTGCCCACAGAAAAAAAGGTCTTAAAAAACCTCAATAATAAACAAACAAATAAAAATAAATCACAAAATAGGAAAATATGTGAACAGATACTTCACCAAAGAAAATATATGCATGGCCAATAATCACATGAAAAGATACTTAACCTCATTAGTCATTGGGAAAATGCAAATTAAAACCACAATGAGATACCATTATACATTTGCTAAAACAGCTAAAAATAAGATGTACAGACACTGCCTATGGGAAAGAATGCAAATGAATTTGTGGAACTCTGACATTGGTGGTACTACTCATAGATACTACTAGTAGGATGGTAAATTGGCAGAAACAGTTTGGAAAACATTCTGGAATTTCTTTAAAAATGGCATGTACACATACCGTGTGTTGCAGCCATTTGCTTACAGGTAATTACCTGAGGACAGAGAATAAATATCCATATAAACTCTTGCACACAAATGCTCACAGCAGCTTTATCTATGATAGTCCATTGCAACCTATAAATAAATAAATAAACAAATAAATAAACAAATGACACACACACATAAATAAAACAACAATGATCTATCAACAGGTGAATAGATAAACAAACTTGGTATATCTACAAAATGGAATGCGTGAGTATATTAATACAAAGTAATAAACTCCAGATATACATAGCAACAATCATGAAACTCTTTTTTTAAAGATTTATTTATTTATATGAGAGAGAGAAAGAGAGAGAGGGCTGGGGGAGGGAGGTGCAGAGGGAGAGAGAGAGAGACTCCAGCAGACTCCACACTGATTGTGGAGCATGATGTGGGATTTGATCTCACGACCCGGAGATCACAACCCAAGCCGAAACCAAGAGTCTGACCTCCAACTGACTGAGCCACCCAGGTGCCCCACGAGTCATGACTCTTAAAGTAAATGTCAAAATAAGCCAGACCCTCTTCTCCGAAACAAACAAATAAAAAAAAAGTGTCATTCAATTTGTGTAAGACTCTAAGAAGTGCAAAATATTTTACAGTGAAAGGAAGCATGCCATCGGTGGTTTTGGAAAGGAAGAGTCAAGACGGAGAGTCCTTAAGAAGCATGAGCAGATTCTTGGGGTGAAGGATATATTCCTTATCTTGATTGTGATGGTGGCTTCAAGGATGTATATATATATATGTGTGTGTGTATATATATATATATATATATATATATATATACCAAAATTTATTAAATTATATACTTTAAATATGTGCAATTTGGGTTAATGATATCTTAAAGCTGTTACAAATGAAAACATACTCTTTGCAATTACTCCATCAAATAAGGAGTAATACATTAAACAAAAGTCACACAGGACCTTTATACTGAAAACAATTTGTTACACAGAGAGACAAATGGAGATGCAACATATTCATGGATTTGAAACTTAACAATATTAAAAACTTAATTCTCCTTTGGTTAATATATAAATTCAATGCAATTCCAATGACACAGAAGTTTTTGAAAAGTTTGACAAGCGGACTCTAAAATCTCTATGAAATGTGAAGACAGTATACCCAGAGTATTGAGAAAGAGGAGCAAAGTTGGAGAACGCGGGGGCACCTGGATGTCTCAGTTGGTTGAGCATCTGCCTTCAGCTCAGGTCATGATCCCAGGGTCCTGGGATCGAACCCCGAGTTGGGGGCTCCCTGCTCAGTGGAGAGTCTGCTTCTCCCTCTGCCTCTGCCCCTCCCCACCGCTCATGTGCTCTCTCTCTCTCCCCCCTCCTCCTCCCCATCTCTTAAATAAATAAATAAATAAATAAATAAATAAATAAATAAATGGTCTTTTTAAAAAAGTTGGAGAACTAGAGCTTCTTGATCTCAAGAGATGTCATAAGTCTGTAGTGAGCAAGAGGATGTGGTATTACATAAGATTAGGCAAGTAAATCAACGAAACAGGAGATAGATATATATATATATCCCCACAACAAATGTGCCAATGCCAACCGAATGGGGTCAGACAATTAGATAAACATAAGGAAAATGATAATCTTCAAATCCTACTTCATACTACATATCCACATCTCTTCATAAACTTTTCAGGTCTGGCCAGCAGGTGCAGGGATCCCTTCCTCCTGATGCCGCCCAAAACAAGCCTCCTATGTAAGATCCCTTTGCGTACTAGAGTTGCCACCTGCCACCCTGGAGCGGCTGCCTCTTTCTTTGCTCTGTGTCTGCCCTCCAGGTTCAGGGCCAGGTTTCAGATTATGCCCAGAAAGCTCCTGAGAAGGTGGTTAGCCAACAGACCTGAGCAGACACTTAACAGAAGAAATGCCAACAAATATATGACAAGGTGATCAGCATTGTCATTAAGGAAATGCAAATTAAAACCCCTGGGAGACCCCCTCATGTCTACCACAAGACATAAAATGAAAAATAATGGCACAGATGTATGGCAACTGCATCTCAGACATGGCTAGCGGGATGTGAAATAGTACACTCACTTTGGAGATTTTTTGGTATTTTCCTATAAAATTAAACATTCATCTACCCTACATTCCAAAGATTCACTCTCAATGGGCCCTTGGTGTTGCCATGTTAGCACAGAGGACCGAAGGGAAGGGTTGTTAGGAAAGGAGAGATAACTGGTTTGTCATGGGAGGCAGCAGCTTCCCAAGGGTATGGGATTAGGGTTAGGGTTAACCTGGGTGACGCTCAGACCTGTCTCACTCGGCTGTGCCATTAACTTCCAACTTACACGGCTGATATATACACTTCCATCTTCCCTCTTACAACCTGGCCATTCCCAATGCCTTAATCCACTTCTGAATGTGGCTAACAT
Organism: Ursus maritimus; assembly: GCF_017311325.1. NCBI lineage: Eukaryota > Metazoa > Chordata > Mammalia > Carnivora > Ursidae > Ursus > Ursus maritimus. The sequence goes on along the minus strand of NW_024425563.1, from coordinate 96,934,866 downwards.
TTCTCTTCATCAACACTCAGCTCAGTCATCTCTCCTAGGAAGCTTTACTGGACTTCCTAGTCTAAGTTCTAGAACTTTCCATGGTGTCTCTCCAGCTACTTATACCTGTGCATACACTTTCAGAGAATGCCTCACTTTTCCTTCCCAGTAGTGCTTTAGGTAAGCATAGACTGTGTCCCTTGGCTTTGTGTTATTAAATCTTGCCGAGATTTTAATATTGGCATACCTGGAGTCTTTGATAACTATTACTAGAATGAATAAAGGATTGACTGAGTCGGCAATTCTAATATTTTTAATATTGAAAAAAGTTTTTACATATTAATATCCTAATTCTACTCATTTCCAAGCTCTGTTGCACCTTACCAAGTAAATATTATCAATTTTTCCTCACCATATAAGCAAGAATTATCAATTATAAAGCTTCAATATCAATCCCGTGCCATTAATTAATTATACCTCAAATCTTAGATCACATTGTAAAGGCAGACTTAAAGTGAATATAAATAGTATTTTGATAGAGAAGTTCCAATCAAAATTATGACTTTGCTCTTAATCACTTACAATTTAAGTAACTAAATGCAGGTATTCACAAGCTGAAATCATAACCTCATCCCGAGGGGATAGTAATAGAAGCAAACACTTCACACAAACGCTGTGGCTCCATCACCAAGCACCAAGCGCTAGGAAGAGCCTTTGGAAGTCCTCTTGATTGGTTAGTTCCTTTCTCCGTGTAGAGCTCAGCACCCATCACACAAATCCTTCTACCCAATAGTAATAGGAACGTGTCAATTATGGCTCATAGTTGGTGAATTCCTTTAGCTGCCTGAAAATATTAAAGTAGCATTTATGAGGGTGAGTTCTCTCACCAAAAAGCCTTAATCAGGGTTAAGATATAACTGGCCATTAGGTAAAGCCTACTTTTAGAATAAAATGAACTTTTGCATTATTGTTCCACTGATTTAAAACAAACTCTTAGTATCATTGAAGGCACATAATTATTTTGAGAAAAGATCCTATTCAACTGAGTCCGACTCAGATATGGCATGATCCTTGTTTTGGACAAAGTATAAGACAGGATCACCTCTCCAAAGAACCTCATCTTTGCTAGCTGGGTGTTTACTAACTCAAGGAACAATTAAGAACTGTAATTTAGTAAACAATAAGAAAATTTAATATTCTTTGACCACAGTTCATCACGTGTGAAGACGCCTTTCCCATGAAGCATCCTACAGGACATATTAAACTTGATTTCTGGCTGACACCCAACCGAGAACTCATAATGTGATTAGTAGATAGATAGGGTAGATGGCAGTGGATGGCCATGCTGGGAGTAAAGAGAAATTGCTACCTGCTATCATCCACCATTTTACTACAGGTAATACACGTACCCTTAATTTTCTAGAAGGTCAAGAAGATGAATTTAGAGTAAATGCAGACCCCTAAAGGGGAGCAAAGTCAAGCTCCTACGCTGAGCTTATCTGACCCAGACATGGGGACACTTGGCAGTTCAGAAGTAAAGTCGCTAAATCGTGGAAGGAGCCGAGATGCCCTTCAACAGATGACTGGATTAAGAAGTTGTGGTCCATACATACAATGGAATATTACTCAGCCATCAGAAAGAACGATTTCTCAACATTTGCTGCAACATGGACGGCACTGGAGGAGATAGTGAAATAAGTCAAACAGAGAAAGATAATTATCATATGATTTCTCTCATCTATGGAACATAAGAACTAGGAAGATCGGTAGGAGAAGAAAGGGATAAAGAAAGGGGGGGGTAATCAGAAGGGGGAATGAAGCATGAGAGACTATGGACTCTGAGAAACAAACTGAGGGCTTCAGAGGGAAGGGGGTGGGGGAATGGGATAGACTGGTGATGGGTAGTAAGGAGGGCACGTATTGCATGGTGCACTGGGTGTTATACGCAACTAATGAATCATCGAGCCTTACATCGGAAACCAGGGATGTACTGTATGGTGAATAACATAATATAATAAAAATATTATTATGAAAAAAATAAATAAATAAAAATAAAATACCAAAAAAAAAAAAAGAAGTAAAGTTGAGATGCTGCTCTTTTCTATCCAGTAGAAAGGAAGCTGGTAAAAACTAAGATATCGCATAATCAGAGCAGATTGACCATTCCAAACCTGCCTGTATAAAATCGATCAGAAAGAGGGGACAGGAGTCAAAATCGAAGTTTGAAAGCAACAGTGAAAACAGAGATCCTGAAGTGGCCAGACCTGGAGATTGCAGTCCGCCGAGCTGCAGGGTCGGCAGGAAGGCAGCTCAGAGACAGCTCTGTGTGCATGCACCTAGTCCTGTGAAACCAAATCCCCAGGCTAGAGGAAGAGGGGAAACCAACAAACCAGGAATCAGACCCCCTCACTGGTGTTGTAGCTCACATTGCACCCATTTCCCATGACAAACCATTAGGCAGCTAGTCTCCTCCTTTTGCAAGTGTGAACGCTCAAAGATTAGCTAACTCACCAAAGTTCTCAAATATGGCAGGTACCAGAGAAAGGATTCAAATCTCAGCGAGTGTAAAGTTAATGCTTAATAAATGTTTAAGGAACACTGTATTCCTTCAGCTTGCAAGAATGCCTATTCCACAAATGATGGGAGTCTTTCATTCATCAGGCACTGGGGACTCCATGGCTATTCCCTGCATAAGTCTGATGGAGTTGCAGCGTGTCCAAAGATGTGTTGCCCAATACATCTTAAGCAGATGACACTGATGGCAACTCGTGCTGGGTCCCAATAGATTGCTGAGAGCCTCCTCAAGCAGAACTCCCTGGGAGGAAGATCAGGTCATATTCATAATTAATCATATTCAGGAATCGATATTTACTTTCAGCGACTGATGTGGCCTGGGGTATGAGTTATACCCACCTGAATTAGCAGAAGGGCATGGACTAGAATAAAACAGACAAAACTCTTACCATATATTTTCACTATCTCATACTTGAACATGATCTTCTTAGCTTTTACGGAAATACGTCTCTCCACCTCCTTCAAATCTGAATTCACCTAGAACGGGCAGTGCCTTGATCATGGAAGACACTCCCCCAAGATTCTATTGCATTCAGTACCACCGGCTCCAGCTGAGCCAAGGAATGTTCCATAGGGAGAAACTAAAAATTAGAATGCCGTCAGTTAATAGGTATTCTGTCTCTCTTGTGCTGCTAAACCACGGGGCAAAAGGTAGTGCTCAGAGGGTGTAATTAAATCATTCCAAGAAACTGTTTTATTCGCCTTTATCTTCTTCCTAATTGGTTTTTTATTTGCCTTTAAATTTTAATTGTCCTGATTTATGTGTATTTCACTTTATAAGGTTTCGCAAATCCTTTGTGGAATAGGCTATAAAATATAAATTCTTTAAAAATATATTGTCCAATAATAAATATCTATGCAGATACATGGAAGATCTGGAAGTCTGATTGTAGAGCACTCTTTCTCTATAAATACCTAATATTATAAAATGATTAAGTGCATACGCTCAGCTTCATTAGCCGGCTTCTGGTACTGGGAGCAAGATGGCAGAGATAATCCATTCTTGCTACTACCAGGGAAAGCATTTTGTAAAATACCTAACAAAGCCTGAATTGGCTTTTTAACTTCCTCTTCCTCTACCTTGACCATCGGGGCATAAGATAGTGTCTGATTTAATTTTGTGCAAGATCAGTAGGAGATGGTCTCAAATGCTTGTGAAGTTCTTGTTGACTGTTTAGAAAATCACATATCACCATATTTAAAGTCATCATGTCAGAATTAAAATGTGTTTCTAGAGTAATTTAAAATCGCGTTTAGTGTGACAGAACTCAGACATATACTTGTTTAATTTACTTTCAATTAAGTCATTATACAATTGAACCTCACCAAAACTATTGGATTATGTCACAGTTGAATACACAGAAAGGGTTTATGTTATCTTTTTGTTTAAAATTGCCAGAAAAGCAATCTAAATGAATTTCCCCATTGCTTTACTTTATTATTGAATATATGAGAAAATTATCCTGGCATGAAGAAATGTAAAAGATTCTTCACAGGAAGAAATATGAAATTAATCTTTCTTTGACTGAAACCATTCTCATTATCCATTACTGGCTTAGTGCCCTTGTTTGAAGTTCAGTCAACCATCTTGTGCCATCAGATAATCAGGTTCTAGGAACATTTTTATGCAAATGCTTAAGTAGGTCTTCTAGATGTCAAGAGAGTCGTTGTTGACATTGGTTATGGCATCTGGAGGATGGACGGGTCGATACAATGATGATCTTTATAATTACAGCCCAAGCTGAGTCCTGGGTCCATTCGCGCCTCCTGTAACTCTGCGGTCAACAGACCTATTGGCACTTCTTGTGAGCCAGACATTGCATTTGGCATCCGAGATTAAAGGATGAAAATCCTTCTCAAAGAGCCTACATCACTGTACAGGTAAAGGCAAGGAGGAGGAGGACATACAAGGTCATGGAGGTATGAGTATCTCAGAACTGACACACAGAGAACACGCACAGAAATAGGAATGAGATGTCAGGACGTCTTTTCAGAAGACGTCCTGACTTGGAGAATGGGTACAAATTATTCTGGCTGGTAAAGGCAGTGAGTCCTTCCCACATGAGGGAGAGCAAAAATGATCATCTGGGAAAGGAGGAAGTTCCATCCTGCTGGAGCACATGCTTGTCCGGGGAGAATTGAAGACTCAGGGGAGAGAAGCAGGTGGCAGGGTGCCCCGTCAGTCACGCCAATGACTATTCGCTTTCACAGGTAGTTAGCGAGCAACCACTGAAGTCTTAGAAGCCAAGGAAGCCGTGTCACCGCATAGTTCTAGCTGAAAAGGAAAATGACCTGATCGTCAACTGTGACAGTAATCTGGACAAGAGATAATGAGAGATTTAAAATAACAGAAACATGAAAGGAAGAACATAAAATGACACAGGTCATTTTAATTATGACTATTCTTCTAACACGATGACAAATGCCTTTTAGAAAAATGGATTTTGTTTTTCTGAGACTGTTGACCCTACGGGTGGATGGGACATTGACCTGTTCTATCACATCCTTTGTGACGGTAGCTTGAAAAACAGCCCGATTAATGCATTTATTTGTAGAGTCATCAGAAGGTTTCAGTGAATTGTTCAAGCACAAAATTAGTGGGGTTTTTTTAAAAGATTTTATTTATTTATCTGAGGCAGAGAGCATGAGCAGGGGGCAGATGGAGAGGGAGAAGCAGACTCCCTGCAGAGCAGGCAGCCGGAGGCAGGGCTTGATCCCAGGACCCTGAGACCATAACCTGAGCCGAAGGCAGATGCTTAACCAACTGAGACACCCAGGTGCCCCAAAATGAGTTTTATATGAGGAGAATCTATTGTAGTGTTCAGCTTAGAAAACAGTTGTAATACTCAACATCCTGGAAGGCAAGGGACAACCTATTTAAAGGACAGACTGGAGAAAGTCTAATGAAGCGAGGATGACGGTGATGTGGGAGGTGGAGAGAATCAAGAAGGGATAGAAGACCCCAAGGAGAGCCACCTTAGTGCTCCCAGAGCTGAGCAGCTCCCACAGCCACAAGAGTCACCGTGCTGGACCAGGCAGGTGGAACAGCTGGCGTGGAGGAGGACTTCGTTCTGGCAAACCCCAACTGAGGAGACACAGAGAGTGGGGGACAGACACTTCCTTTCCTTCCTTTCCCACGACTCTCCTGCTGGGGTCACCATGGACAAAACAGACTGCAAGAAAGAAAGAGGCCAGCAGGGCATAGGCGATGTTGGGCAGAAGAGCCCCCATCCAGGACAGAGAATGGGGGATGGGCAAAGTGGGCGGGGCTGGGTGGAGGGTAACGGGCAAAGCTTAAGGTCTTGCCCGTGGGGTCCCCTTTGCCTCGTTTGCACCCACATCCCTGCTTTGCCTTTAGATGCCCGCTTTGGCCTTACCTCGGTGCCACGTCTCCTCTCAGGCCACTTCCGACCTGTTAGGGCCGCTCCGCTATCCTCCGCGCTTTGCTTATGTGTTCAATTACGCTCTTTAATACACAGAAGTGTGTCTTGGACATTTCTTTATGGAAGCCTTAATGAATAAATTAAATAAGTGAGAAGAACCTAGCAAAGGCCTTGATAAATTATCTATCCTAAGAAAGAGAAACCTCCAGAGTGAATTTCCCAGGATCAAAGAATGTGGATTTTGTGGGCATTAGGGGATGTGGGCATTAGGGAATCACCAAGGGGTTATTTGATCTTATTCAGCTTTGCTCCTGAGGGGGGGAGGGGGCATCAGAAACAGTCATTATTACATGGATTGCTAGCTGAAATAATATTTTCGTGCAACAAGAATTCTTGCTCAATAGGTTTCTAGTGCATTAACTCAGCCAGTTTTCTAGAATTATAGAATTGTTTCAAAACAAGCAATCTACTTATTATTCATAATCTTCAGAGCTGTAGCTTAATGTTAAATAGCCCTTAAAATACACTCAACAAAGAATAGTGCCTGTTCCCCAGTTTTACTCGGAGACCGGAGGTGCTCCTCTCCAAGGCTCTCCGCAGACGCTCAGAACTCATGCTATCAGTTTTCAGGCACAGCGGTTTTAATCAAGTGCAAACAAAGGCATGTTTCACAATCCCTGGAATTCAGGGTCATAAACAATAAATAATGCAGAATCCAAAAAGCCAACCAATCCCCTGAGATTTATAACCCCGGTGCTTTGTGGAGAAACAGAAAAGGAAACACTTTTGCTGGAGTGTGGAGTCCTTCCTCAAATGCCAACACGGTGGATCATGAAAAAAGAGCACGTCCCAGAGACACGGGTTCTGGGAATTGGGACCCCAAGCACCCTGCGCCAACGGGGGGTGGGGGTAGGAGGGGTGTGTGTGACTGTAGACTTAATCCAGAGCGTTGTTTGAGGAAGAAAATATCTAATAAATGTGAAAATGATTTGTCCATTGGGATGGCTTTATAAAGAGTATTTACTAATATATTTCTACAACATCCCAGCACTCAGGTTATTGATCAGAGACATTGTGTTGATATGGGAAAGAATTAGCGTTTACTCCTGAACACTTAGTGACTTTAATGCGCACGCGTTTTGCATCGTGGGCAGTCCCACCGCAGATTTTCTGCAGTCCAGACATCGCTCCCTGCAGTCCGGTCCCTACAGATGGGATTCAGCTCCACGAGAAAGGTCGAGGCTGCCGGTCGGTTCTAAGACTTGGTAGTCCAGAGCCCGCTAAGTCTGATGAGCTTTTTCCCTGAAGATTCAGTCTTTCTCTGAACTACACAAAGCAAAGCCCTGGACGCTTCCTCGATGCCTTCTGCTCCCTTCCCACCTCTTTTTGCACAACAAATTCGAGATCCTTTCTTAAATCCATTTCGTATCCCCTAGCCATGGTTGCCCTAACTTAGGTTGTCATGATTCCTGGTCTAGACTCTGTATTAACCTCCTGCTTCCCCTTCTCTTTTTTTCTCCTTGAAACTGTTTCTCCATGAAGCGATGGCAGACGCCCGGCAACTGGCGTGTAACCCAGCCTGCTGCTTCTAGCCGCTCCAGAATCCGGTTTCCACCCCCCGCTCCAGTCCCCGCTCCTGCCACAGTGACTTGAGCTTTATGGGGCATTAATATCTAATGGTGAGAGTGTCCAGCTAAAGAAAAGCCTTTGCCGTCTGTAATTCCCTTTCCAGTCCTCAAGTGGGAACTGCTGCTAATCCTCCAGACCGAGGGCGTGGAGTTTCCCGCGTCTCCACCTGCGCGAACTGGGTTCTCTGTGGTCTGTGTACCACACTCGGCTCCCTCTACTGTTACTCAGTGAAATGAAGCGATTCTATGTACGCAGGAAGTATCTATCCGCAGATACACAGGGGACCCGCGCTGCATCTTGTAGGTAAGCACACCCTGGGAGAGCCTGTGTTGTCATAGGAGTCTCCCCGTCCGTCCACCTTTAGGACACCCACTTTTTGACACCGGATATGTTAATGAGCTATCCTACCGCCGCTTTGGTAAGTGCAGGACGGGCTGGTTTGCAATCCACGGGGACCTCCTGAGCAATTTTCCGTGTCATATAATTCTTAATCCTCCCCTGACATACGGGCTCAAGCCAGGAAGCTGATTATGATGCGAAATACATACTGCAGGAATTGCATCTACCTCTATTTCTTTTAGTCATTAAATGTTCAAAAGTGGATGATAAATTTTCTTGACTTCCATATATTTCCGTGACATAAAAAGCACTAAAAGGGAATTAAAGTTTCATAAAATCTCTAATATGCACTGTACATATTTCCCTGTCAGATAAGCTGTTTTTAGTAAAGACTTGCAGGATATTCGGTTTCAATCAGCGTAAATTTAAATAAACTCATTCCTATCCCCACTATCCCTCGCAGCTATAAATCTGGGGAGACCTGCAGAATTAATCTGCGCTCCTTCTCAATGTAAGATCAATGGGGAAGACATTTTATTGCTATTAAACAGAAAATTACAATAGCCGGTTAGACTAAATCTCCGGATTGGAAGATATAATAATAGAATTAAATCAAATTCTGTCACCTTAAATCAAGATATTTAAATGTAAGATCCTGTTGTCACGGAAAGGTAAAGTGACTCCAAAAATGATTTTTAATGTACTGTGAAAGAAAGAAAGAAAGAAAGAAAGAAAGAAAGAAAGAAAGAAAGAAAGAAAGAAAGAAAGAATACTGTGGGAAAGGGAGGGGGACTCTGACATGTACAGCCAACTTCCCTCATAAATCATCGAAGTTCATTTAATTCGCAAGACGTAGAAGGTTGTTATGCCCAGTACAAGTCTTTTATTTATTTTTCTGTTAATTTAACAGCAAAGACTAGGTGTTGTAATACAAGATACAATGCTGGTCATCTCTCAGGGGTAAACGATGTCACCTCCAATACCCTTCTAGCCATGACGTTCCAAGATTGTCACTATTCGCACCAGGGCCATGGGACAAATGGAAAACTGAAAGAGGAATCACAATTTGCAAATCTGTTCTGTGATTTTCCAAACAAATCAATGCTACCAAATCCAGCATGGCCACCACTGAAAAGTCTGGAAAACAAAGGTGTGTTGACAAGCCTTGTGTTTTACGTAAGACCGTAGTCAAAGGAGGTCCAACCATAAACTTAGCATGAATTCCTGTTCTGAATGTAAGTTCACTGGCTGCTTCAGTGACTGGCCTCGATTATAAGTTCTGATCATAACTAGCAGGACTGCCCGGCAGCCAACACTCAGCTTCTAAACCTTAGAAAGCGCTTCCATGACACTTGTCTCTTTTGGAGTGTCCCAGTTTCTCACGGTGAATGTTCTCTTCTTCCGCAATGGTCCCTGTTATCATTCCCCTTTGGTGGCTGGCACCATGACATGGGGGGGACCCTTTAGCCTATGGTGCCATCTCGAGTCCTGTGTTCTCTATGCCTGGGGCTTGCAGTCACCCGACAGCTCATGCTGCTCGCCAGCCTCACCCACTGTCTCACCAAGCCAACCAGCCAACTTCCCCACCACTTCTGGGCTACAGCCACATCCTGCCAACAGCTCTGAAACTCAGCTTTGGGGAGAGAACTTGCCTCCACCTCTGCTCCTTTCTCTGAGATCCTTTTGGACCTGGGGTCTTTTTCAGAGTTCTTTCCTTCCTCCTCCTGCTGGCAGGCGGGCAGCCTCAGGCANNNCTGGTAAACCAGCTGAAGAGCAGTGCCACTGGGTTGTACCAACTACCAGAGAGAAACCGCACCAGTGAATAATTCTGTGTATTAAAATTTCCCAGTTTAAACAACCAGTGTGTTTTCTGTCTCCTGACCAACTCTGATGGATACAGCCACTAAAATACTGCTTTTTCTTTTTTTTTTTTTTTTTAAGATTTTATTATTTGAGAGAGAGAGAGTATGGCGGGGAGAGGAGCAGAGGGAGAGGGACAAGCAGACTCTGCGCTGAGCACAGAGCACGAAGTGGGGCTCAATCCCATGACCTTGAGATCAAGACCAGAGCTGAAATTAAGTGTGGGACGCTCAACTGACTGAGCCACCCAGGGGCACCTAAAATACTGCCTTTTCAAAGGGAAACTTATTGATATGGATTTACTTCTATCCAGTCTTATCTGCATCTTTTATTTATTTATTTATTTATTTATTTATTTATTTATTTATTTATTTATTTTTGGCCCCTTGACTCTGACCAGTGACACTTCAACACTTAACCTGATTGGGGGCTATTTTTAGTTTTAATGACTTGCAATTCTTAATTTATGATTCCTTGGCCAAGTTAATGGCTTTGCCCAGCTATTTCCCTCCAGGCCCAGGTGGGGGAATTTCTGGTCAAATGCCAAGCCCTGCTTTGACCTCAGTTTCAAGACATGACGTTTGTACTGTAATAACATCCAGGTATCGACCGCTTTGTTTCTTCCTCTCTGCCCGTCTGCTCTGATCTTGCCCTTCTTCCCAATAAAGGAATAGTGTAGGCAATGCTAATGACGATATTAATAATAACAGTAATTAATAAAACCCACAGTGCTAGCATTCATCACACACTTGCTTTCTTGTCAGGCACTATGATAGATATATTTTCATTTAATTTCTACAATAGGCCTACCAGGTAGCTATTATTCTCTATCTTGTAAGTAGTGAAACTGAAACTTGGAGAAATTTAGTGACTTGGCCAAAATCAAGCAGCAAAGAAGTGGCAGATCGGAGGCAATATAAAACCATGGGTAATTATTCAAAGTGAAACGATTACCCTGCAGCCCATGCGATTCCAACTGGGGTCGCTGTCTCTCACATCCCTGTGGCTTTTAAAATCTGTTCTATTTTCAATGAATACTCTCCAATTCTGGATTTATTCATAGCTCGTGGTGTTTAAATGAATATCCCTGTTTGAATATCCCTAATACTGTGACATTTGATTTAGTAATTATTACAGCGATGATAAAAATTGCTCCAATGTCTGTGGAACTGGTTTGATTGACTTATGTAATGTCAGTGAGTGCAAATACACTGCCCTTGATGCCCCGGCGACTGCATTTGGGTGACAGAAAGATCACTGACGATATTTTTGGTTCAATTTAATTAATTAGACTAGACTCCGTTCGTTAAAATGATGATTTATTCCTTGAAATGTAGTTCATAAGCTCATGCCTGGAGTATATTTAATCCATTTTATAATTAACTGTTGCTGTTTGGATAGATCAAATGAGTAAATCATTTTAAAATATAATTATGCAGGGCTACCATATAATTGGGACGAATTGGGAGGCTAGTAACCAGAAAATAGACTATAAATGCAATTAATTAGCTTTTATTCAGCAAACCATGCAGTGTAATTTCTCTTAGAGCAGGTAACAACCGATGCCAGTTCTCTCTCTCTTTCGCAAGTTTGATTTAGAATAAGGTAATATTCATGCATAATTTAGAAGAAGCCCTCATGATGAAAAGAAGGGTTTGTGGAGTACCGTCCCCCCCATGGGGGTTGGAGATCCACTCTCTGCAAATACACTTTGAGGTGGGCATCACAGGCTGTGGTGAGTGTCACACGGTAGGATGTGGGTATGGGTGAAAATATAAAGCATCATACACATATTCATGGACAGTGGTGAGATGCCTGTTGGAAACTTCTGGTCTTGTTCACTTTTTTCCCTGCTGCCTCATTCTTGGATTTATCAATCCCCTCTCATTGGTATGTATTTTTTTTCAACATCTCCAATTTTCATATATTCTAAAATCTTTAGACCTCTTCATCTCTTCTCATAATTCGGAAGGTGCCCTTCACCTTCGTAGTTTATGGAATCAAGGACTGAGGGGGGCAGGGGAAGACAGGGAAGCACTAGGACTCTTCCACAGGACACGGGGAGTTCTGGTACCGTAATTGGGCTGCCATCTGGAATATCTTCTACTTTTAATTTACATTCAGTAAATGTCAATTATTGAGATTTATAATTCTATATTTTTAATAGCTTTCTTGAGGTCTAACTGATCAGCATTGCCCATACTTACTATGTATGTTACGATGAGTCTGGCCATAGGCAAACACTTGCGATACCCTCAATCATAATCAGGATAATAGACATCTGATTCTTCCCAAAGTTTCCCTGGGCCCTTTTGGTTTCGTTTGTTTGTTTTATGGTAAGAACACACAACAGGAAACAAGTGAATGATACCGTATTGGTAAATTTTGGAGTTCACAATATCGTATGAAGAATAGTGCCTGCCATACAGCAGACCTCTAGAATTTATTCATCCAGCAAAACTGAAAACCTTCTAGCATAACTCCCCATTGCCCCACCCCCCAGCCCCTGGAAAACGTTATTTTATTCTCTGCTTCTGATCGTTTGATTATTTTAGATACCTTACATAAATGGGTCACACCGCATTTGTCCTTCTGTGACTGTCTAATTCAGTCAGGCTCATTCCTGTTCTTGCAAATGGCAGCATCTTCTTCTTTTTAAAGTCTCAGTAATATTCCACTGTATGGACATACTACCTCTTCTGCATCTATTAATCTCCTGATGGACACTTGAGTTGCTTCCGTACCTCGGTTATTGTGGGTAACGCTGCAGTGAACTTGGGCCAGCAGGGACCTCTTCTATCCACCTGGAACTCTGGAACCACCGTCACAGTCAGGATACGGATAGGTTTTCGAATGGTTTCATTCCACAAAAATTTCCTTTGTTCTGGCCCTTTGTTTTCCATATACTGCTTCTCACCCTTTAACTCCTGGCAGTTACCTATCTGCTCTCTGATCTTTCTACGGTTGTGCATTTTCCGGAACTTCTTGCAAATGGAATCATTCACTATGTAGCCTTTTGGGCCTGACTGCTATCAATTGGAATAGTGCGACTAGGATTCACCAACTTTCTTTTCGCAGTATAAACTCCGATTGATAATAATGGGGCTTCTTCTTTTTGTGCATTGACTATTTGGTTAGGTAACATTTTGTTGAGGATTTTTGTGTCTAACGTTATAATGGATATTGGTCTATATTGGTCTGTAATTTTCCTTTTATGAATTGTTTTTCTCTGATTTTAACATTAAGATAGTGCTCGCCTCATAAAATGAATTGGAAGCTACTCCTATTTTCTGGAAGAGATTAGGTACAATTTCTAGTATTCTTTCTATTTGTGTTTCGTGGAATTTACCAGTGAAACCAGTTTGTCCTGGAGTTTTCTCTTTTGGAAGATTTTTAACTACAAAGTCCATTTCTTTGACAGACATAGGACTATTTTGGTTACCTATTTCTTGTTGGAGCAACTTCCATGGTATTTCTTGTATGAGAAGTTGGTCTGTTTAATCTGAGTTGTTGAGTTTTGCGCATGGCCTTGTTTACAGCATCCCATCTTTTCCTTTTGATAGCAGTGAGTTCTAAAACGGTGTCTCCTCTTATATTCTGGTACTGGGAAGTTGTGTCTTACCTTTCTCTCTTCTGGCTTTGTTTGAAATTTATCAATTTTTGTTGTTTATTTAATTAGCTTATGGTTTCTCTATTGCTTTTCTCCTATCTATTGGTTTTACTTTCTCGGTTTCATTGATTTGTACTCTTATTTATTTTCTTATATATTTTTGAATTATTTTACTGTTTCTTTTTAAATTTCTCAAGGTGTATGGTTAGATGATGGGTTTGACACCTTTGCTAGATTCTGCATTTAATGTTGAAAATTTCCTTCTAAAAATTGCTTTAGCTTGGTCTCCTGAATTTCTGTTATTTTTATTTTTATTCAGTTCAAAATATTTTCCAATTTTTCTTAAGAATTGATTGACCCATGAATTATTTGAAAGTTTGTTATTTAACTTCCAGATATTTGGCAGGTTTTCTAGTTATAGTTGTATAATTGATATTGATTACATATGTTTTATAATTGACACTTAATTTGAAAGAATGAAATTGAAAGAATATGTATTTTAGCCTTTCAATTATTTTAATTTGTTCAGACTTGTTTTATGACTGAGGATATGTCTTACTTAATAAATGTTCCATGTGAAATTGAGACAGGATGTCTTCCGCTCTCGTCGGGTGGAATGTTCTACAACTACCAATCGGCTGCATTTGGTTCATGATGCTGTTTAGGTCTTCCACATCATTGCTGATTTTCTGTCTACTTCGGCTATCGCATAATGGGGTATTGTCTACTTCTCCTTTCAGTTCCGCCAGTTTTCGCTTTTTGGGCTATAGAGCTCTGTTATAAGGTGCATACTGATTCAGGAATGTTACATCTTCTTGGTGAACTGACCCTTTTATCACATTAATGTCGCTTGTTGTTTGGGGATGATTTTTCTCGTGTCAGTCTGCTTCGTCTGACAGTAATAAGCCCCTCACCGCCTTCTATTGATTAGTGCTTGCATGGTATTTTTCTTTGTTGTTTTGTTTTGTTTGTTTGCTCTCATTTTACTTTTATTCTCTCTTTGATACCAGTTAGCAGCAAGCTGCAAGTCTGACTCATCTTCTGTAGATACCATGTGAGTTCAGTTTTCAGAACATGGGCAGAGATATCCAAATCTGCTCTGTGCGTGCCCCCTCCAGGGCCGAGTCGGCGTCCTGGTCATTGATGTACATCATAGCTCATTTCCCAGTTTAACTGAGTATGCTTTTTCAGGTAAATTCTATGCATTTGTAGTACTAGGTTGGACTTCACACACGGCTTTGTAGGATCTCTGTCTTGAGCCCTCTCCTCTCTGATTTCTTCTATTCTCTAACACCCAGTGGCTTCTCTTTTCTGGTCTACCTGCTGTAAAATTATCCCACCCAAATATCCTCATGCTATCCCATACTTCCTGAAACCATGTGGACCCCTCGACAAAGCAGCAGGAAGACAGAGAGAAATGTAGCAAGGATCCTCCACTCTTCAGACGGCAGAGGATGCTCTCCCAGCCAGTTGGGTCGGGAAGGATTTTCTGTCAGTGTCAGGTGTCTTAGCAACACCTGCTGCCACCAACTCCACAGAAGGATCCTCTGTGACTGAGACCTCCTTAAAGGCTGGGCTGGGAGAAAATTAAAATAAAACATAGTAGAGAAACAGACAAAATAGGGGATTTCCTTCTCCATTCCTTAGGGGACCTGGTCTTTGAAATAAAAAAGAGGGTTTATCTTGGAGTTTTTCTATCCCTGCCTATTGAACAATCAGGGGTTCAGGCTTCCTAGAGTCTAATTTGAGAGATCTGGCAGGGAAAACACACACGTATCACACACCACACATACATATATCACACTACACACACACACACACATCACACTACGTATACACTATCTCCATATATGCACAGTACACCACAGCCACACACATACACCCCACATGCACACGTACCACATATACACACCACACCACACACATAAACATACATACACACACAGCCACACACTGCACAATATACATACACTCATCACACACATACACACACCACACACACAAACATGCATCACACATGCAACATACACATCACAATTCACATCACACATACACACACCACATATAAACATACATATCACACACAAACATACATATACACACAATCACACACCACACAAATATACATACACGGAGGGGTTATTGGGTGGCTCAGTCAGTTAAGTGTCTGCCTTTGGCTCAGGTCATGATCCCGCGGTCCTGGGATTGAGTCCTTCATCGGGCTCCCTGCTCAGTGGGGAGCCTGCTTCTCCCTCCGCCTCTGCCCCTCCCCCCACCCCTTCCCCCTGCTGGTGTTCTCTCTCTCTGTGTCTCTCTGTCTCAAATAAATAGTTTAAAAAAACCATACATACACACCAATAAACATATATACATGTACAAATCACACACACATACACACACCAGTACACACATATATGCCTACACACAAATACAACACCCACACAAATACACACACACACACACACACACACACACACAATCACATGAAATATACGGCCTTTAGATTATTGCTTAATGTTTTCCATCAGGAACTTCTGTTTGCGGGGTGCCTGGGTGGCTCAGTTGGTTGGGCAGCTGCCTTCGGCTCAGATCATGATCCTGAGGTCCTGGGATCGAGCCCCGTGTCAGGCTCCCTGCTCAGCAGGGGAGTCTGCTTCTCCTTCTCCCTCTGCCCCCCCCACTTCTGCTCTCTTTCACTCTCTCTCTTTCAAATAAATAAATAAAACCTTAAAAAAAAGAACTTTTGGTTGCAATCAGTGGAAAAGATAATGTGAAATATTTTTATTCCATCTTTAGAAAAAACGAACTGTTCTTTTTTGTTCTTGACCATGTTGCTTTTAAGATTGAGAGTATGCAGCCCATTAGAGCTTGTCCAATACCTCCTCCTGGAAACTTTGGGTTCAGGGAAATACCATCCCCACCCCTGCCTTCAACTTCATTATATCCCAAAGGGATTAGCAAACAGCCATGCAGCAAAGAGCAGAAGCATTTTAATGGGCCCAGCGTGTTAACTCAGATCTCAAAGCCTCATGCAATGGAATGTCAGCCCACAGACACTGCCCTTCCAACCCAACAGGGTGGCCTAGGAGAAGACAGATCAGAAGGACCGCTCCCCACCCTCCCTTAGCTGACAAGGTAAGTTGAGTCAAGAGACTGGTGCCTTATCCCAGAGAGTTTGGGATGAATAACTAACCCTCTCAAGGGCCTTGAGGAGAAGTGGTTTCTGTTTTGCTTTGTCTCTTGATTCTTTTTTTAAAGATTTTATTTATTCATTTGACAGATAGAGAGAGACAGCCAATGAGAGAGGGAACACAAGAAGGGGGAGTGGGAGAGAAAGAAGCAGGCTCCCAGCGGAAAAGCCCGATGTGGGGCTCGATCCCAGAACTCCAGGATCATGCCCTGAGCTGAAGGCAGACACTTAACGACTGAGCCACCCAGGCGCCCCTGTCTCTTGATTCTAACCAGGCAACTGAAGCTTCCATGAGATCCTGCCCCACTCACTAGCGTTTTATATGGGGCTTCTCCATTCATTGGTTATTGTCTTTTGTGCAAATATTCCCTTCAGGCACCTAACAGTGAGTCATAGCTTTCTAGAACAGTATTCCAGTTTCCTAGATCCATTGCCCAAACTTCGACTTAATCTTACATTCGGTTTTAATGTAATTTCAGTAATTGCTAAAACCAACTGCTGCTTTCCACAGGCCTCCTCAGCCAGTCACAGAACCTGGTCACAGTGGAGCTCACGCGAGGTCCCCACACGGTGCAGATCTCCCCCTGAGCCCCGTCACACCAGGAGCACGATCCACCAGACTCAGACCACACATGCAGCCCCACTGAGCTCCTTGAGCTTTCATCCTCCCATGTCTGTAGGGAAAACAGTACTCCCCAGATCACTGGTTTGGGTAGATTCAGTGCAGACGTACATATAAATCACCTAACACCCGTAGTTGGCACCAAAGTGCTCCTGAAAGAAAGATAATTTGCCTTCTCTTCCTCAAATTCTGTTTCTAGGTTGGAATTTTCCAGAGTGCTCCACAGAATACCCATCCTGTGAAATGGCAGTTTGGGGGCTGAGGAGGAGACAGACTTCTATGGTGGAAACATCTGGGCACTGCCAGAAATCTGAACTTGTGCTGGAAGGCTCACAACTCTTGTTGACATATTGAGGGCTCTGGAAAGCCTCAGGTGATAAAATCACAATCTCTATTTATTCCTGAGAACCACAACCAGTTGGGAGTTGGGCCTTTTTTTCTCAGCTAATTTTCCTTATTTTCTGGTAAAAGTATGTGTCAAGTTTTCTCTCCTGAGTTACTACTTGCAGGACTCAGAGGGTCTGTCTTAGCACCGTCTTAACTCACAGAGCACCTGGCCCACTCAAACCCTGCTGAGCACCACGCCCAAATTCTGTGTTTACTCTCCTCCGCCAGCCTATGCACCAGGCATCCTCTGGGGTTCTTGCAAACCCTGCGTTTGAGCCAGTCTGCTTTCCCACTCCTCCAGCCCACTGCTAATCTCCACTAATCGGCAAGGTGTTGGTGATTAGCTCAGTAATTATCACAGCGACAGGATGACAGCCGGAAAGCATCTGAGCTTCCAAGCTGTTTTTATGAAAATTTTGTCTGGGAAGGTGACGAGGGAGAAGCACTAGGAAAGCATTCCTGGGCCAGAAGTTGAACACATGGCTTCCCACACGCCATCTGGCTTTGTTGAGTCAGTACGCAACGCTGGGTGATCAACCACGGATGCGTCTCTCTGGTTAATGAGGCTTTTCCTTCCTCTCCACTCTGTATTTGTGGGCATTTTTACCCTACTTCCAAAACTGAGCAAATACTTAATGAGTCCTATGGAGGGGACTATAGAGGATGGAGAAGGAATAACGGGTTTTTTTTTTTTGTCCTTCAGAACTCAAATTTTAGCAGGCAGCACAGGCTTATACATAGGTATAATCAAAGGGTGACTTTGATAAATGTCATAACAGGGCCACAGGGAAGCAGTCCGGAGGGTGACAGACAGAAAGGCAGACATGGCCTCTCCTAGAGGCATGTGGAGAGACTTCTTACAAAGTAATAGGATGTGGCCAAGACTGAAGGGAATCCTCTGTTAGACTAACCACAGCAAGCGGATGTCTTCCTGGAGTTTCTCCAGCTCAGGGCACAATGCCTGGGAACACCTAGAGTTCCTAAAAAGTTTTGGGTCCCATTATTAAATGCCCAGGATCTTGAAGATTAAGTTTGCGAACATGGAGGGACAGGAATTTGGGATCGAGAGAAAATCCTAAAGAGATGTATAGAGATGGTTATAATGTTCCAAGTGGCTTCCGGGATCAGGGTATGACCTATCACCGGGGAAGAGCTGCAGATCGGGGTTCGAGTCTCTACGCTGCACATTCAAACTCTGTAGGCGTGGTTGGGATGTATAATCTCCCTATGCCTCTGGGTCCTCGAGGAGAAGGTAGACACAATGATATTAACATATATGCTTGTTTGCAACCACAGTTCCCTGGATCCAAACTCCAGATGTGAAGATGGCTTCAGAGCTGAGCATACACACGTTTGATTCCAACTGTCTTCATCTGAGATGTAGTTGGGTTTTGTTGTTGTTGGTGGTGGTGGTGGTGCTTGGTTGTGTTCCCATTGGCAGGAGTGAGGAAGATAGTGTTTGCTTCATGGGGGATTATTTTGCTAATTAAATCTGACGGTGAATGGGAGAGTCTAGAAGAACACGGAGTATCAGTTCCTTGACAAAGTTGATTCCTTCCTGGCAGGATTTTCTTTTTTTCTTTTTTTTTTTTTAAGATTTTATTTATTTATTTTGACAGAGAGAGACAGCCAGTGAGAGAGGGAACACAAGCAGGGGGAGTGGGAGAGGAAGAAGCAGGCTCCCAGCAGAGGAGCCTGATGTGGGGCTCGATCCCAGAATGCCGGGATCACGCCCTGAGCCGAAGGCAGACGCTTAACGACTATGCCACCCAGGCGCCCCGGCAGGATTTTCTTAATCTGACTTGGAGGACATTGTTCCTCATCTTATGGTGTTGCTTCCGGGGAGGGTGTGGGGTTGTTTAATTTTGGACGCAAGTGAGGTGTTGAGGAAAGGC
This sequence comes from Ursus maritimus, assembly GCF_017311325.1. Taxonomy (NCBI): domain Eukaryota; kingdom Metazoa; phylum Chordata; class Mammalia; order Carnivora; family Ursidae; genus Ursus; species Ursus maritimus. The sequence goes on along the minus strand of NW_024425563.1, from coordinate 96,915,398 downwards.
TTGAGACACACACTTATGTTGCAATCCCAGTTCCCAAAATGTTGGTTTTTACCAGTGACGTGATCTGGGGCAAGATAATCCATTTTATGCAATTCTGTTTCCCAAACCTGGGAAGAAAAACTTGCACGACTGTTATAATTTAGAAATAACCGTTAAGCAAGGGTCCCTCACACCCTCTGGCACACAGAGCAGGGGTCCTGAGCATTGCGTTCCTGCTCCATCCCACCCCTTCCTTGAGGAACTTTCTATCAGGACATCATCTGCCTCTGGGCTTCAATAAACTGAACTGGCAACTGAGATCCTCTCCATTCATATAGAGATACAGTTTCTCCCTGAGTATCTAACTGGGACAAAATTGAATAACTCCTAATTGGTGTTGAAAAAATAAATTGGAGCATTCCAATGGTGCCAGGTGAAACAAGGCACGAGGAGGGCTGGAGCTGCCCCTGAGGGCTCCTTCCAGTGCCAACGCGAAGCATCCTCTTAGCAGCTAGCTGAAGTCACGTGATGTCCTTCCCTTTGATTCTCTAGAAGAGTTTCATAATTATACTTCCATTCCACACACAGGAATCATCTCTGACGATTTTTTTAACAGATTTAACAGAAAAAGATCATCTTAATAAAAAAAAAGAGGGGAGAAAAAGTATCTTGCTATCTGCATCTCTGGTTAATTCATTCTCACAATGCAAACGTGAACAGAGCTTTTTTTAAGGTATGAAAAGTTTTCCTTATGAGAACCCAAAATAGGAGAATTTTACATTGAAAACTGGGCCACAAGCTCCGAACTAGGTATTGTCGAGCAAGAGTTCCAAGCATATGAGGACTTGCTGTAATTTTAGGGGCCATCTACCCAATTTCTGCATTTTGGGGGATTTGAATTTGAACACAGTGGAGACAGTGGTGTGAAGTTAGACCACAAGGCCGTGGCAGGAAGAGAACCAGCTGTCTTTCCCAGCTGGGGAATTTATTAGACACTCATTAAGGAGATCTTGGGGCCACGTGGCAGCCTGCACCCCATGCACTCTCCAGCCAGAGACCCTAGAAAGAAGGCTGATTATCAAAGAAGCACTAGTTTTTCTTTAACGTACAAGAAACGCCAGAGGAATTCTGTTGTTCAAAAGTGCATGTTTTAACAACAACAAAAAAAGGCTATATTTTTGCTTGATCATGGCCACATTCACAGCTGGAAGGCCACATCTCCAAATGATGCTGTCACTTTCTCACCTCTGACCAGGTTAATTCAATCCCCTGTCTATCCCTTCTGCCACCTGCTGCAGTCCTGACACTTTCATATTGCCAGAACCTTCTCTCAGACCTTCCTGCTATTTCCTACTCTTATTGTGAGCTATCATGATAGAAGCTTTTATTTGGGGTACCTGGGTGGCTCAATCGGTTGAGTGTCGGACTCTTGGTTTTGGCTCAGATCATGATCTCAGGGTCTTAAGATCAAGCCTCAAGGTGGGCTCTGTGCTCAGTGGGGAGTCTGCGTGAGATTCTCTCTCTGTCTCCCCCTCTGCCCCTCCCCCACTCATTCTCTATTTTTCTCTCGAAAGAAAGAAAGAAGAAAGAAAGAAAGAAAGAAAGAAAGAAAGAAAGAAAGAAAGAAAGAAAAAGAAAAAAGAAATCTTTGAGCACAATGATGCACCTAACTCCATCCCCGCTGAGGGGCGCCTGTGAGCATCTTCGCGTCTTCGGGATGACATGCAAACACCTTGGCGAATGTGATGTTGCAGAAAATCTTCGAGACCCACCCCCCCATCTCACATTCTAGCCCTGTTCTGACACTTGTAATTGAACACATCAAATTGAACAACCAAAACGAATGAGCGTGGCTACGTATCCTTTTCCAAGTGTGTACGCCTCTGGTTTGCCTGGAATGCCATATCTGGCTTCACCCCCTGGCGATTCCTCTCTATGATTCAGTCTGTGTGAGGTGCAGAAGTGAGCCCTCCCCCAGCATCGACACTGGACTGGGAGAGCACCGAGGTCTTTCTAGAGCCTCTGTGCAGCCAGGAATTGACACATGTCCTGGCCCATGGTAGAGCCAAGTGCCGAGGAAGGAGGGAGGGAACAAAGCTGTCATCCCAACGTCAGCACAGGGAAGCCTGCAGACTCGAGGATCACGTTGATGTTGGAGTGTTCCTTCTGCCCGCGGCGCAAGCTCCCTGGTTGCGTCCCCCTGATCCGATCTCCCCACTGCAATCTTTTTCCAGAGAGGTATCATTTTTAAAGTGGGTTATTGTCTGCCAAAAATAAGACATGAAATGGTCACAGGTCTATAGCTGTTATACGTAACAACCTTTAAACTGGCTCAGAAGGAAAGACGTAGGAGTCTGAAGTTCTTAAGACGAGTGTGAGTGTGTGGCTGTGTGTGCCATTGTGTGCACATGTGAGTTTGTGCATGTGTGCACACACACATGCGTGTGTTGGCGCGTGTGTATGTGTGCATGCACGTTTGTGAGCATGGATGTGTGCAAGCATGTGTGTGCACGTGTGTGTGCACGTGTGTGCATGTGTGAGTGTGTGCATGCATATTCGTGAGTGGGCGTGTGAGTGTGTAAGCGTGTGGGCATGTGTGCTTACACGTGTGCGTGCACGTGGGAATTTGTGTGTATGCGTGTGTGTGTAAACGTGAGTATGTGAGCGTGGGTCTGTGTGTGAGTGCACGTGTATGTGAATCGTGTGTGAGTGCGTGCATGTGTGTGTCTCATAACAAAAAAATACCATACACTTGGTTGACAGGCCAAACGGTCCCCCTGAGATTTATTAATAAGCCCTTGTGGGACTGAAAGCTGGACAGAATAAGTAAATGAACTGTGAGGAAATATTAAATCTGCAGCACCCTCATTTGTAGAACATATGCTTTATTCTACATCATAGTGAAATCTCATTTTTGTCAGAAAGCTGAAGCTCCTGTAAGGGCAAATACGAATCTTAAAAGAAATTTAAAAATTTCCCTGGTGAACAGAGGAAAGAGACCGCCCCTGTGTTCTTCTTAAAATATTTCCTTTAGAAAATGTAATTGCAAATCCTTCCTCTGTCCCTTGGAGATGGGTATAAACCTTTTAGAAGCTAAATAAGCTTCTCTCCAGTCTGACAATCAAGAAATGTTTTTTCTTAAAGGCCTGGGAGCCATCTCTTTGAAATGTAAACATCAAAAAGTGAGTGCCGCTGTCCCCTCTTCTGGTGGAAGGGAGGACTGAGCACGGGTTGAACTTAGACGCCTGGCTCCGGGTTGCAAACCGACCTGCTTGGCGTACAGGCACGAGGAGCCCCGTTTTTCTTCTGGATAAGGGCAAGTCCCTGAAGCAGGTGGCAGCCCTAATGACCAGAACTTAGGATGAACCATGCGCGCCAATTGGTGTTGTCATCGGCTCTCACCCGAGGACTCGTCTGCCTGTATCATGAGCGAGTACGTGCATCGGGCTGGATCTGCCTGTCTTTCTGTCTGTTCCTGGGATCTCTCTAGGGAACTGTCTGAGCTGTGTCTCACCCTGGCTGGATGCCAACCCAGCGATAAAACTGCTCTCTTCTACATCTGCAAAGAGGTCTCCTGCATTGGCAGGAGATTTTTCTTTTCACTCTTTCCCAACGCTATCACAAACTCTCATGGCCCTGTATTTAATAATCTAGAAGTTTGGGAAAATAATTTTCTTTGTTTATTAGGAAAACTAGCAACCACGATAATAAAAAGCAGTGCTGATGTCGCATCTTACCTTTCCTGGTAACTTGGTAGAGGATGGACCTTAGGATTTCCGTGGTGCTGTCAGCATTTGTAGGTTTGCCTTCTGAATACAAACAATGAAATGCATTTATTTATATATGCAAAGCAATTGGTACCAAGCGTATGGAGTGTGGCTTTGTACAACATTTATGAGGCAGACAATTTTCAAGCATTTTTTGTTCATACAGCCAATTTGCAAAGCATCTACTTTGTGTCAAAACCTATGCTGGAAAATACCTGACTTCTTTCTCTTTTTCTTGTAGCAAATGTAAGTACTTTAGAAATAAAAACATGCAAAATACTTGGGTTTTGAATTTTCCCTGTAACATTCAAGACAGTCAAAATGATCAGTTTGGTTCATGTTCTTACAAGGGACAATTCTGATTGAGAGTTAGAACCTAGGTTTTACAAGTGTGTCAGGTGTTCCCTCTGACTAATTCAAGAAACTTTTGAAGCTGCAGTGAAGTTTGAGTCAGTCCCATGATAGAACTAATAGGTACATCGATCCGTTACACGGTACAGTGACCAAGTGCTTTCACCAAGGAGACCACCTGGAACAGCACTATGAAGATGAAGGGGTCTAACACAATGGGTGGGACTGTCAAATCAGATCCAAGGAATCGGGAATCCTTACCAGGAACAAGATCTACTGATAATTTCAGAGATGCAATCGCCAAGCTCAGACAGAGCAGTGAGAGCCCTCCTTCCCACCTTGGACACACGCCGTCCGACCCAGGCCGAAAGGGGGGCTCACCTCGCACAGTGCCGAGTATTTGTATATGAAATATCTCCATTGTATAGACCCGGAGAGCTATGTACCTACAGAACATTCCCTGGTCAACCCTCAAATATCCGCAGGTTGTTGGTTGTTTATTGTTTTTTGTTTTTTTCATACATAACAGAGACACCAACTATTAGTGTTCCATAGATAAGGGTTTTCCTTTGACCAAGATCATTCCTCTTCATGCCAAGGGGTCAAATGACCAGGTTATTGTTTTAAAGATTTAATCGTTTATTAGAGAGAGAGAGAGAGAGGGAGCGCACGTGCACGTGTGGCGAGGAAGAGAAAGAATCTCAAGGAAACTCCTTGCTGAGCACGGAGCCTGATGTGGGGCTCAATCTCATGACCCTGAGATCATGACCTGAGCTGAAATCAAGAGCTGGACTCTTAACCGGCTGAGCCACCCAGGCGATCCTCAAGTTTTTTTACAAGGAGTTCAGACCAGGTCACCAGTCCTCTGGTGGATGACAAGCCAGCAGCTATAACTCCTTCTTCCATGGGAGGTAAGGAGACAAGATGAGTATCTGGGCTCCATGACCTCATAGCTATCTGATCTGACCCATCTTCTCTGAATCTTAGCATTTACATTTCTGGAACTTTCTTGATGTGAGTTGTGACAACTACAACCAGAACCAGGATATCCCAGTCCTTGAATCAAGTCATGGTGTCTACCATCACCTACACATAAAGCAGACCTAGAGACATGGAGAAAGTCCCAAAATTTCCTCTGCAGTCACCTGCATCAAATCACCTTGCGTTTGTATTGTTTTAATGAAACTATGGGGCCCCATCCTTAATCTGCTCAGTCAGAGTCTTTGTTGATTGAAATACGAAGAAAAGTGCATGTTTAGATTTCCCAGTGTGATGTGTATGCACACCGAAGTCCGAATCAACCTGTTCCACACAGGGTTACAAGGGCACAGAGCTGGTACAGAATACGTGTGAAATGCGGAGCAATGCTCAGCTCCTGATACGCCCTGATTAAACCACTTTGGTGGTAAGAAGCTCAACCCACCACTTGCTCTGCTCACTGTGCTTAGATACTTAAGACTCAGCCTGAGGGATCACAAGCCATAATTTCTTTAGGTTAAACTGGAGGTGACAAGGATAAAACACAAGAAAAATGGTTTGGCCCAAGGCAAACTGGCCACACTTTCCGAGTAATGCACAGTCAGCAGAAATTTATCAGGCTCCGGGAGCTGCATACATTTCGATGATGCTTTATTGCCAAAACCAGAGCTGGAATGAACTAGCTGTCATATTGTGATGGGGTCTTCGTTAATCTCTCGGGGGCTGCGTGGGCCACCCCCGGAAGCTACAGGACTGGGCAAAGTAATCACCTTGCCCATTTCTTTAGTTTCAGCTTTCACGTTGCAACAGACACAAGGTAAGAGGTCATAAATCTGAACTTGGGTTCTCTGAACCTCGTACAAGTTCCTTTCCTTTTATCTTCCCAAAAACGATCTTTCAAATAGAGCCCAAAACCAAAATCAAGAAACATACGTGAAAACACCCAGCACAATGCCTGAAGGGGTAGGCACTCAAGAAAAATGCTTTCTGTGTCCTAGTTCAGGTTTATATCACAGCAAAATATTATTCAACAGTACATGTTTTTGTCAAAAGCTCTCCTTACTTGCTCAGATCTTAAAATGTAGGGAAGGTCCACCTGAGAGGACTGTGCGGTTTGGTCTTTAAATCTGAGTTTTTGTCCTAGTTGGCTCTTTGCTCAACTTCCCCCTCCTTGTATCACTAGGCTGTACTTTTTTTCTTGGCTCTGATATTTTGCTCCATGAGCGATCACTGATGCACTCATGCATTAGGCCCAGGGCGTCCTGCTCAGCTGCTGTCCACCTGTCACGTGTCCAACCACCCAGCTGAAGAAGCAGTGGTCCTAAGTGCCTCACCTGCTCTGTGCCCTGAAGCTTGTGGTTTCAGGGAAATATGTGATTCTCCTGACCTCTGCTGACTCCTAGGTTTTGGCTTGACCTAAGAGATTTTCTTTCTTTCTATCATATCTATCTATCTATCTATCTATCTATCTATCTATCTATCTATCATCTATCTATCATCTATCTATCTATCATCATCTGTCTATCTATCTATCATCTATCATCTATCTGTCTCTCTATACTTAATGGTATAACATTATCTATGGGTGATTTAGTTGTTAGAAAGCCCTTCTGTGTATTTTTAAATCTCTGCTGATGCATATTTTATTTACTCAAAGATAAATGCATTCTTCAAATCTATTCATATCTTATTTCAAGTATGGAGGAGGAGTGTTCAAAAAACACACCTCTATTTTCAGCATGTTAAAAATTTAATTCTTAGACACTGGGTTCGATTTTGATAAAATTTATCAGTGATCAGTGTTAAAGGATGCAATTAGTTTTGTTAATTGTGTGAAAGCCATGTGGGGGTACATTTGTGGTTATTTGGTTTTTGAGAAAGATTCCAAGGCAATTCAGTGAGTCAAAGATAGGGTTTTTTTTCAATAAATGATGCCAGAAGAAATGGTTATGCAGAAGCAAAATGATGTACTTAGACCTCTACCTGACACAGTACCCTAAAATTAACTGAAATGAAAATTAACTCAAAATGGATCATAAAAGGAAATGTAAGAAGTAAATCATGAAAATTTAATTTTATTCTATTTTTTAAAGATTTATTTATTTATTTATGAGAGAGAGAGCGCGTGCATGGTGGGGAGGGGCAGAGAGAGAGGGAGAGAGCGTCTCAAGCAGAATCCCCACTGAGTACAGAGCCTGGCACGGGGCTCCATCTCACAACACTGAGATTGTGACCTGAGCTGAAACCAAGAGTTGGACACTTAATTGACCACACCACCCAGGCACCCCTTAATCATAAAACTTTTAGAGAAAATCTTCATAACTTTGGATTGAACAAAAAGCTTTCAGACTTGACACCAAATGCATGATACCCAAAAGAATAAATTGAAAAATTGACTTCATCTAAAACATTTAAACTTTGTGCTTCAAAAGACATCAGTAAGAAAATGGAAAGGCAAAACACGAACTAACAGGAAACACTTGCAAATCATGTATTTGGCAGAGGGATGGTAAAGGACTCTCGATTTTTCTTTCTTCTTTTTTTTTAATAATATTTTTTATTATATTATGTTAGTCACCATACAGTACATCCCAGTTTTTGATGTAAAGTTTCAATAATAACAAACAGCTCAATTTAAAAACAGGCAAAAGATTTGAGTAGACAGTTCATCAAAAATGATACACAGATGGTAAATCAGCAAATAAAAAGACACTACACATCATTAGTCACTAGGAGAGTGTGGATGAAAACCCAACAGAAAACACTGACCCCCACTGGAAAAGCTACTATAAAAAAGAGAGAAAAGCCAAGTGCTGCCAGAGATGCAGAGAAACAGGAGCCCGTGGCCACTGCTGATGGGAATGCGAAATGATACACCCACTTGGAAAACAATTTGGCATTTTCTTTAAACAGGAAACATCAACTTAGGACCCAGAAATTGTGTTCCTGGGAATCCAACTGAGAAAAATGGCAGCGTACATCTGCACGGACACGTTCGCAGCATGCTCTCCATCATGGCTGAAACCTTGAAACCGTTCAAACGTCTATCAGCTGGGGAATAATGGATGAACAAAATGGTGGCACAGCTATTTAATTGAATGCTATTGGGTATTTAGAAAGACACATACCACACCGTGGATGAACCTGAAAACCCATTATGCAAAGTAAAACAGCCAGATGCAAACATGGCGTATATGATTCCATTTATATAAAATATCTAGCACGGGCAACTTTTTGAGGACAGAAAGCAGCTTGGTGGCGGTGGTGGCGGGATCAAGTATTAACCGTATACAGACATGAGGGAACGTTTGGGGGTATGAGAGTATCCTACAGCTGGATTTCAGACATGGTTGCCCAGCTCTGGCAGTGTACTCAAATCTTTGAATTATACACGTACAATAAGGCAATTTGATGATATGTAAATTATATTTTAGTAAAGCTATTTATTTGTTCATTTATTTTTACAGGAACTCTTTGGAGGAAGTTTACCTTAGGGCAATTCCACAGACTTTCTCTTCTGTCCCACCTGTTGGTGTCTTTTTCTCTGCTGGGTGTCTCTGTCAACAGTATTTGATCATATTCCAGTCTCTCTATCTTAAAAATACCCTCCGCCTCCCATGGGTCTCTACCTCTTCTCATCTGATTCCAAATATATTCCAGTCTGCCTTCTGCTCCACGTTTTGCCAAATTTATTTTGTTAAGTCACTGGTGGCTTTCTTGTCATTGAACTAAATGGATTTTATAAGTCAACTTCTGTGAACTTTGTGTATTTTCTACCACCACTGACTCTTCCCCTTTGTATAGAACTTCTTCACTCTTGGGTTTCTTGGTACCAGACCTCTCCTCCTCCATTTCTAACAAATGTATTAGAATCACTGAATGCACATGTTGGGGTCATCCTTTCTGTGTTGGGTGAGTCTGTGTCCCAGGCTGTCTCTACTGTCATTCTCTGGGTCCATGTGTGATCTCAGGAATTATCTGAAGCCAAACTCATCCCTACTCTCAAGGCTGCCTCTCTACCCTCCACCTTACTTTCCATGAATGGCCCCATTGACTGCAGGTGCCCAAACCAGAAATATGACCTCATTTGGGATTTTCCTTCTCCCTCATGGCTCCACATCTAATCAGTCACTGAATGCTAACTACGCATTTCAAGTTCTTACTTCACTCTGTCCTAACAACCACTAGCCTCTGCAGGAAACCCACCATTTCCAGGAAGAGAGCCCCCAACTGGTATCTGCCCACGGCATACCTGGTTTTGCATCCAAGATAAACATTCCTTCTCTGGAGCTCAGGAGTTCCCCACACTGCTCCTCTCATATTACCCCTCATGCAGCCACACTATTTAATTAACTGACTTTCTTACACCCTAGACTGTAAGATCTCTGAGAGCCAGTTTATACTCCCCCAACTCCCCAGTGGGTCTCCAGGGGCTCCTGTATGGCACTGTTTCAGGAACAAATTAAGGCATGGATTTAAAAAATCAGAGCTTTAGTTGTAAGCCCTGAATTATTCAACAGGGGTGCTATAATTTTAAAAATCCTGACCACCACCCTTGGCTGCCCGGAAGGCATGCCTTCAGAATAGGCAAGAGTCCCGTCCTACACTTGGCATTACTTGGCCTAATTGGAGGGTCTTGTCAGTAACAAGCAAACCCCCTCAGGAGACACTGGTGAGTGATTTCCAATCTCCATTAAATGAAAGAAAAAAAAAATCTCAATGGGGGTGCTCAATCGGTTAAACATCTGCCTTCGGCTCAGGTCATGATCTCAGAGTCCTGGGATGGAGTCCACATCAGGCTCTCTGCTCTGTGGGAGTCTGCTTCTCTCTCTGCCTCTCCCCCTGCTTGTGCTCTCTCTCTGTCTCTGTCTCTGCCTGTCAAATAAATAAATAAAATATTTTAAAAAAACTCAGTGGGAGAATGGAAACATTTAGAAAGAATTTTAAGGCTGTAATATAGATAAGATATCACTTTTTCTTTTCCACGATGTCTGTGACAAAGACCACGGCAGGGAAGTTAAGAGTATGTTGCTTTCAATTTGGAAAGAATTTTGTGTCAGAGAAGAGGACCAAAGATGGAACAGGATGATTTTGACCTCCAACTGCTGAAAGTATTCAACATGATGGAGGGGAATGGCTGCAACTTGGCCAAATACAGGCAAACGTTTAAGCATTACGTGGAAGTGTTGACTTGGGTGACTGATCACCTTTCTTTGGGTCAGGAGAATCTCTGGGAAAGCAGGAAATTGTACCTAAGTGAAGATCAATAGTTATTTAATGAAGCAATCGGAGGTATGCTCTATTAACAAATTCCAACTCGCCTCAAAGAGTTAAACTTAACCTAAAATAGACTTTACCGAGCGAATGATAAAAGCAACATTGTAAATGCCAATACATGAAACTTGTATAGGTGATTTATAATTTAGCAGAAGTCAGAGAAGCATTCATTACCTTGGAGAATTAACCCAACAAAAATATAGATTTTAGGAAAAGAAAAAGCAGTCAGTTAGACATAAGCCAGCCTGTCCTGCCTAGTGAAAAATTAATGATGGGGAAACTAACAAAGCCTATTTTGAAATTTCCTACTGCAGAGATAAATAATACAGAAAAAAGAGAAATATTTACTGACACTGTGGCAGGAACAAAATAACCAACAGATCGCACCAAGAGTGATGAGTGGTGTACAGATCCCCCTAGGGGTGCTAATGGATGAGCCGGAGGGAATAGGTACCTAAAAGGACACTTAAGGAAGGTATAAAACAAGCCAGGAGGTGCCGAGCGAGAGCTGAAGAGATGGAGTACGCTGGGAATTTAGGAGAAAAAAAATGCCACCCCATGAAGGGAACCGGGTCCTTCCTGGAGGTATCGGGTTGCAAAGGGTCCCCTACATTGGGAGACAACCGAGAACATAGCATCTGAGTCTCCGACACAAAATGTGTTAGATCTTCCATTCCGATCCTTTTATTATTTCTCAGGATTGAAGCAGGAGGAAGAAAGAAAGGAAGGAATGCATGAGAGTGAATCATGTTTATGGGAAGTCAGGGCTGGCTGGGCTCCCTCAGGCTTTGCGTAGGAGAGAATCCCAGAAAAGGAGCAGTTAAGACTCTTGCAATTTCTGTTTTGAACAAGGATTTGGCCAATTACTGTTGACAAGCTCATGAATGTGACAACCCGCTCAGCCTCCTGGCTCAGCCTCCTGCTTCCTTCCACCGCCCCTCCCCACTCCCCCATAAGCAATGGTCTTTGGCAGGCATCCCTCTCCAGGCTCCCCCTTCCAGGGCCCCATGCCCTGCTTCCTGCAACATTAGATTCCTGAGGTTTCCATACAAACCCCTGCTGCTCATAACTCTTCTCTATGGCCCCTCGACACCTGGTCATTTTTATCTGCAGAACATACTTGCCACTGGGTCCACGCACACTTACTCACTCCAACCCACGATTTATTAACTCCATCAGAGTCACGGGCATAAAGCATTTGGATGTGACTCCAGAATTTTCTGCTCCCTCTGAGGTTTATTTCAAGGCACTTTGTGGCCCTGTAACTATGAGAGGCCCCATACAAAAGAGGGTTTATTATTACAGCCACCAAAGGCAGGGTGCCTTTCATTCACGGGTCCGGCGACAGCTCTGGGACCTCCTCTCTTTTTCCTTCTTCCTGTGGACAGGGCCTCCGTGAAAATGTAGCAGATACAAATTCAAGCAGGCAGGGAGTGTGCGTTCCTAAAATGCCATTCCGGGAGTTTGTCTCTTCTCAGGCAAGGGAATAATACGTTTTTTAAAAAAGGAAGCATGACAGAAGCCTGATAGTTATACTATCCTGTTATATATTAAAAAACAAAACAAAACAAACAAACAACAAAAACTAGCATCACTTTCTAAAGATCAGTATAAGGAAAAGGATTATTTAGGATTATTCCTAATGAAAGTCCGGAGCCTGAATTGTGCCTGAATTGTGCAGGTTCTTTAGAATTTCCTTTCCTCTCGTGAACACAGTCATTTTGGAACTATAGCAGACAGGGAGCAAGCAGATGGGAAATCAGCAGTTGCCCGGACCTATGACGCAAGCCCGGGTCGTGCAGTGCGCAACAGCAGCACTCGAACTTCATTATCAAGTTCAGTTCCTTGAGGTTGGTCAGCTCTGCCGATGACATCAGCTGGCCATTGCATTCCAAAGCTGCACGCTGTTTCACCGAAGCTGAGAATACACACACTCTCTGTGGAAATGCAGCTTTCCTTTGCTTGTATGGTAGCATGACACCTAATAGTAAACCATCCCAGGGTAACAGAATAAAATATAAACAAAAGAAAACACATTGATCTGTCCATCTGCTTTTAAGACAAAGGAACTTATGGGCGGAGACATTCGTGACGGAGGCAGGAACCGCCTTGGCAAGTCACCAAATTATTAACCATACTAAACTCTTCTCTCAGACAGGAGAATGACTTTGCACTCAAATGATTCCATTAAGATATTGAAGAAGAAAAAAGTCTGCTACTTGGTTCAGGCCTCTCAAGGAATCGGGACTTCCCGGGACTGCCACTAACCTCAGATCAGGTGTCCAGAGCCCCGTGAATCCCTGCTTCCTGGGGTACCTCCTTCAATATATGTCCAGTGTGTTAAAAATTACTGGAATCCTGGGGCACCTGGGTGGCTCAGTCGGTTAAGTGTCTGCCTTTGGCTCAGGTCATGATCTCGGGGTCCTAGGATCTAGCCCCGCATCGGGCTCCCTGCTCAGCGTAGCATGGAGTCTGCTTCCTGCTTCTCCCTCTCCCTCTGCTTCTAACCCTGCTCACTCTTTCTCCAAAATAAATAAAAATTTTTTTAAAAAAATTACTGGAATCCATAGACAACATCCCAAGATTTGTGAGTTGCCCACAAGAACTGTTTAATTTTCTGTTTCCATTTTAAAGATGATAATAAAAGATGCCCTTAAACCACGTGTCGCCAGCATTACCATTGTGCCACCTGGAAAGTGCCATCCTGCTATATACTTATGTAGCTTACTTTGCATGTGTTTGTGATCAAATGCATTGCAATCATTATTTTAATTTTAATGTAGTCACTAGTAAAGAATTAAGGTAAGATTTCCCATGTAAATTGTGCATTTGTATCAAATTGCTTTGATGAATGCTGTCCAAATGAATGTCTCACTTTTCTTAACTCAGCAAACATTTTTGGAGTGGGTTCTCTGCATCAGGTAGGCGCTTCTCTGCCCCTCGCCCTGGAGGAATGGTCTTGAATGAGAGAGCGTACTCTCAGGGATATGCATCCTCAAGAGTCAGACAGAGAGAAAGTATGATACAAACACATTCATTCATTCATTAGAAAACTAGACCATCATGATAATGTGCTGAGAAGGGAATCTGGTGCTGTAGACATGCCTGGCCAGTGAGCTAAACCTGTCTGGTCAGAAAGCTGTCTCTGTACCCTATGATCCAGCCATTGCACTACTGGGTGTTTACCCCAAAGATACAGACGTAGTAAAGAGAAGGGCCATATGCACCCCAATGTTCATAGCAGCAATGTCCACAATAGCTAAATCGTGGAAGGAGCCGAGATGCCCTTCAACAGATGACTGGATTAAGAAGTTGTGGTCCATATATACAATGGAATATTACGCAGCTATCAGAAAGAACGAGTTCTCAACATTTGCTACAACATGGACGGCACTGGAGGAGATAATGCTAAGTGAAATAAGTCAAGCAGAGAAAGACAACTATCATATGATTTCTCTCATCTATGGAACATAAGAACTAGGATGATCAGTAGGGGAAGAAAGGGATAAAGAAAGGGGGGGTAATCAGAAGGGGGAATGAAACATGAGAGACTATGGACTATGAGAAACAAACTGAGGGCCTCAGAGGGGAGGGGGGTGGGGGAATGGGACAGACCGGTGATGGGTAGTAAGGAGGGCACGTATTGCATGGTGCACTGGGTGTTATACACAACTAATGAATCATCGAGCCTTACATCGGAAACCGGGGATGTACTGTATGGTGACTAACATAATAAAATAAAAAATCATTATAAATAATTAAAAAAAAAAAAAGAAAGCTGTCTCTGATTTGGATGGTAAGAAGGAAGCTGCAGGATGCATGCCATTGGAAAGAGGATTCCATGTTTTTTCATATTCTTTATGATATCTCATGAAAAGTTGTGTAAGGTATAAGGTGTCAGGTGATACCGCACTGTGGTTTGATTTGCATTTCTCCAACGATTCAGGAGGACATTTCATGTACCTGCTGGCCAACTGGATGTCTTCTTTAGAAAAAGGGTTGATTCAGATCCTCTGCACATTTCTTAATTGCCTTCTTTGCTGCTTGCCCTTGAGTTGTGTTATTGGGACTATCCTGATTGTGCGGTACTATGGCAGGGATAGGGTTTATGGTGAGCATGTCTCAACCTTTCCTTCCCATTTTAATGGCAGCGATGTGGCTATTTTCTGATTTGCCCGATATGTAGGAGTCACTCCGCTGGTTTCTGGGCTTCTCTGAGAGGAACCTCCTCTGTGTTAGCTGTAGTTTCGGTGTATCCATGTGAGGCAGTGAGGTCAGAGAGTTCTTATGCCACCATCTTGGACTGGAACCCTGGATGGTTATGAATGGATGGAAATCTGTAAACTGATTTTCGCTCATAAATAACAACTCAAGCTATTGTGGAGATAAATAGCATAGGGAGTCAGGAGACAAAATACATGAATAAATGGTTTAGGTGGCTGTTGTGATTTAGATGAATGAGTGAGAAGGAAGTGTGATGGAAGTGGCAATGGAGAAAAGTGAAATAATTCAGGATAAATTCTAAAAGTAGTGCTGCTGAGGATTTTCTAAGAGCTTGAGTATGGTGGGTGTAGAAAAGAAAGAGGTCAAAGTTCACCTTGGGTTTTTGATTTGAGCAATGAGGGGAAAAAGAGCAACTACTGTTTATTGAGACAGAGAAGACTGGGGAAGGGGAAAAGGAATCAAGAGTTCTGTTTTGCCCATATTCACTTTAAGATATTAATTGAGTATCCACGTGGTAATGTGAAGAAGATGATGGTATATGAGTCTGTGGATGCCAAGACTTCACGAATGTACAGATCATGTGAAAATCCATGGGAGTCAGTAACATGACACAGAGAGAGAAAGAATGAGAAGGAACCCTGGAGCACTCTTACAATTTGAAGGCAAGTTGCTGAGGAGGCAATAATGATTAAGAGATACTGATCACCTCGCTTCTCCAAAAAGAAGAAGCTGGGCACGTGGAAAGGAAATTATTCAAATTCCCATGTCCTTGAAGTCAAGAATAGAAAGTGTTTCCCGAAGTAGAGAGAGGGCTGAGTGGGATAAGGAGGTGTGACCATTGGACTTGACGACACCAATGTCATTGACAACCTTTGTAGGGACCGTGTCAGAGGGGACACAGCTGCAAATGAAGAGGCTGACGATCAAAGCCGATGTGAGGAAGTGGAGACAGAACATGTAGGTGATTGCTAAGAAGTCTTCGTGTGGGAAAGTTGAGGTGAGGTACTACCAAGAGGGTAGAGGATATAGATTTTTAAATCGATTTTCCTTTTAAACTGAGAGATATAGAACAAGGAGGGACCCTGGTGGGAATGGTCCAGAGTTGAGGGAGAAATTCACGCTGCATGACAGACAGAAATTAAAGAAGCCAAATCTTGATGAGGTGAGATGATTTGAAATCCAGACACAAGTAGGAGGGCTGACTTTTGATAGGAACTGGGACATTTCATTCAGGTAATTTATGATGAAAATCTACAGAATATGGAGAGAGATGCACATGAAGTGGTAGTGATGGCTGTGGGAAGATGAAGAACCATATTCTGAGGGCTTCTAATGTCTCCCTGTCATGTGAACAAGGCAGCTGAAAACATCAGTGTGTGTGTGTGTGTGTGTGCTCGCGTGTGTGCGTGTGTGCTTGCTGGTAACTGGGCAGCAGTGTAGACAGGGCTGGGAAGAGAGAAGAAATTGTGAAATGGAAGTTCTAGAAAATAGAAAAACTAATACATGAAGAACATGTAATAGGATTTGGGGACGGTGTTTCATTCTTATTTGAGATGTTGAGCATGGATTTAAAGTAAAATCTGACAGCAAGTGCTTGTGTTTTCCTCCAGTGAGGTTAGCTGTTCCGGGGAGGTGGAGAAGAGCTGAGTGGTTGGGTTGAACCAGACCTTGGACTTAGCCAGTATGTCGGACGAAAAGAATGGCAGAATTCAATTTGAGTGAATAGGCGTGGGCGTCAGGTCACACTGCATATGACAGACATACAGAACTCAGAAGAGCCCGCCCCAGGAAGTTCACATTCCCATCACGATTAGCAGTTTAGCTTCAGAAAATCATGGCACACTGTATTTAATTAATGTGAATTGGAATTTAAATTCTGTCAGTCGATGCGTTTTGACCTTGTAGGTGCATTAGAACTGTAAGCGTAAAGCAGTTTATACAGAGATTTACATCTGAATATGTTGAGTACATTATAATTCATTTAAGTCGACCCTGGTTCTGTCCTCTCTTCAGGAGAGTCTTCCATTTTCAAAGTTTGAGGAAATCCCATCAAGGTGATGCCCCACGTTAACCAGATGGACCACAATGCCAGTGTTTCCAAGAAGCATGAAAAATGTAACCGATAACCAATGCTTCTGCCTGATGCCCGCTCTCTGTGTGCAAGCATTATGGCAGAAGATGAATTAAAAGCAAGAATTTGATTGAGGAGTGTGAAATCAAAGTAAAGGGGGTTCCTTCGCCTTACTGGGAGAACGTCAGGCTGATTGCGGCCATCTGCATGATGAGGGCTGAGCCTCCTGTGTTCTTCTCCCCCCCCTCCATCAGCTAGTCCAGACTTCTCTCTTTAACTTGTAGAGACACTGTGCCACATTTTTATTCTGCAATTCATCTTTCCCCTCCCCACATTCCATGCCAGCCCCTGGCCATTAAAGAGACTTAGATGATTTTTCCAAATTTGCTATTTCCTAAGTGTGAGAACCAGAATCTTGTCTCATCCCTTGTCTTTGTTATTCATATCTGTAATAATTCAGAAGCTCATCATTACAGGAAAAGGGAGGAGAATGTCTGTTTCTTTTGAGAAGCATTTGTCCCCAGGTAGGGGCTGGAGTACTGTCTCATCCCATGATCATAGTGTTACCTTACAGGTTTTTACGAGAGTTACCAAGGCCCATCATTAACCTGGGGCAGTTGTCCCCACAGCATCTGGATAATCTCAACATCTTGACCAAACGGGTCTTGTTAAACTGCACATCTGCTCTTTCCCAGCCACCAAGCATCCAGATTCGGTGAGTTCTAAACCTCTTCCGTCCAAAGTCTAATCATGCCCAAGAACCGAAGCAGATTTTTTTTTTAAAGATTTTATTTATTTATTTGACAGAGAGAGAGGCAGCGAGAGAGGGAACACAAGCAGGGGGAGTGGGAGAGGAAGAAGCAGGCTTCCTGCTGAGCAGAGAGCCCGATGCGGAGCTCAATCCCAGAATGCTGGGATCATGACCTGAGCCGAAGGCAGACGCTTAACAACTGAGCCACCCAGGCGCCCCCAAAGCAGATTTTTAAATGCTCTCAGGCTGAGAGTAGAGTGAAGTGAAATAAAATAAAAAGATTAAAGAATGAGGGTTTTTATAACTGTTCCTTTGTCAAAGGTATTGATTATATTTGATTCGTTACAAATGAAAACATTTTGTGAAAGACACATAAGATTCTTGCTATGATGATTCTTTTTGCCAAAGTTGGATTCACTGGAATCAGTCCTACGTGATGGTTTGTTTGCTTTTTATATATTTGATGCATTTGTTTTGTGGAAAATAAAAAATATTAGCACAGTTGGGGGAGGAAAGGTTAAAGGCAGTATATCAGGACAAAGGGTCTCTTAAGCTGCACACGCCAAAGTGTCTATGGCTTGAACCAGAAGGCAGACTTTGGTCCATGAACCACTTTCTGGCTTGGTGACTTCTGGCTGATACTCCTTGGTCCGCTCATCCCTCCCATGGAGGCCATAGGGGCTCGGGACTCTGCATGGTGCCCGATACATTAATATACTCTACATATGACATAATTATTCTATACTTATGTGATACATTTTCCTCTATATTTTATTACTTTTTTAACTGGGCATCTTTGGGTCCATAAAGGTGGCTGGAACAACACCATGGGGCGTGGGTTCACATTCTGTCTCTACCACTTAATTATGTGACCTTGGTCCAAATCCTTTGCATATATGATCCTTCAAAGATTTCATGGAGAGATTTTCTAGGTCGGCACGTGTTTATGAAAGACAGCTGTCTACCAGACGTTGTGTGTGCTAGCAATTTCCTGTATATTATATCTGCAACTTAGCAAATTCCACAAGGCAGGGACTGTTACTCCATTTCACTTAACTGGCCAATGGCAGAGCAGTGATTACACCTAGGTTATATTAAATCCAATATCCTCCGAATTATGGAAATAAAATGATGAATTTGGGCCATACTCATTCGTTTGTTTTTTTTAAGATTTCATTTATTTATTTATTTATTTATTTATTTATTTATAAGACAAAGAGTGAGCGAGTGAGCACGCGTGTGAGGTACAGCACAAAGGGAGAGAGAGAATCTCAAGGTGACTCCATACCCAGTGCAGAGCCTAACGTGGGGCTCCATCTCAGGACCGTGAGATCATGACCTGAACTGAAATCAAGGGTCAGACTCTTAATCAACCAAGCCACCCAGGCTCCTGGGAGATACTCATTCTTTTTTTAATTATTATTATTTAAATTCAATTAGCCAACATATAGTACATCGTTAGTTTCAGATGTATTGTTCAATGATTCATCAGTTGCATATAACACCCAGTGCTCATCACATCACGTGCCCTCCTTAATGCCCATCACCCTGTTACCTTATCCCCCCACTCACCTCCCCTTCAGCAACCCTCAGTTTGTTTCCTAGAGTTAAGAGTCTCATGTGGTTTTTCTCCTCTCTCTCTTTTTTTTTAAAGATTTTATTTATTTATTTGACACAGAGACAGCCAGTGAGAGAGAGACAAGCAGGGGGAGTGGGAGAGGAAGAAGCAGGCTCCCAGCAGAGGAGCCTGATGTGGGGCTCGATCCCAGAACGCCAGGATCACGCCCTGAGCCGAAGGCAGACGCTTAACAACTGAGCCACCCAGGCGCCCCGGTTTTTCTCCTCTCTGATGACTTCCCATTCAGTTTTCCCTCCCTTCCCCTATGATCCTCTGCCCTGTTTCTTATATTCCACATATGAGTGAAACCATATGATAATTGTCTTTCTCTGATTGACTTATTTCACTGAGCATAATATGCTCCAGTTCTATCCATGTTGCTGTAAATGGTAAGTATTCCTCCTTTCTGATGGCTGAGGAATATTCCATCGTGTATATACACCACATCTTCTTTATCCATTCATCTGTCAATACTCACTCTTTAGTGGAAATGTAGACTTAGTAAGGAGAATGTGGCCAAAGAAAAAGGGTTAAAAAATGATATTTTAAAACTGTGTATTTTTCATAAACTTGAAGATCCACAGTGGGAAATTAACAAGAAACCATCTTTTGTGATGAAGAGAAGAAGTAATAAGTTGTAAAGGTATCAACGCCTGAGCACTCATCAGAAATGCCAAGAAAGAAACAAAGTGGGAGCTTGTGATTTCAGTTATCCCTGCCTTTTGCTGTTTCCCACCACGTCTGCTCATGCCCCTATATTCACTCATACATTTTAAAGTTGCTCTCACAAGCGAAGAAGGGAAAAATACCAATTACATGAAATGCCATTTAGCTGGATCAACATTACACCGGACTGAGAGAGACCAGGGTGACAGTGACCTGGGGCTGGCATCTGTGCCCTCGTCACACCAGCCCACTTCTTGAGTCCTCTTGGCTTACTCTCCCTGCAGATGAGAATCAATACAATTGGGGCGCCTGAGTGGCTCAGTCGGTTGAGCATCTGACTTTGGCTTGGGTCATGATCCCAGAGTCCTGGGATACAGTCCCTCTTCGGACTCCCTGCTCAGCAGAAAGTCTGCTTCTCCCTTTCCCTCTGCCTCTGCCCCCCACTGCTCATGCTCTCGCTCTCTCTAAAATAAATAAATTAAGAAAATCTTTAAAAAAGAGAGAGCAGATCAATACAATGAAATGAAACAGAGTGCAATAAAATAAATAAAATAAAATAAATTAGAGTAGGGACCACCACTCTACGGAGAAGAATGCAGTTGATTCTACCACCACTTTTATATCCGTTAATACACTATGTTCCCCCCAAAACTTGTTAATTCTGCTGGAAGACTTCCTGGTGAAATTAACCAGAGTTTATAAAATACAAATGAAAGCTAATTGAGACAACTTTTGCCACAACATGAATGAGGACCTGAAAGATGTTTTCCAGAGTGATTTCCAAGCTCACATTAGTAACCAGGATAAGATGCCAAGTCATTTCAAGTGGAAGTTAGCTACCGAGTTCAAAGAGATAGTTCCAGTGTGGGGGAGATTTAATCTAAGTCTGTCTCAAGTTTAAAAACAGTTAATAAAGGGCAAATCTTTTGTGAGGCCTGAAAAATCCAAGACAACATTACTTTGGGTCATCAGGCACCCTAGATATTAAACTAAGTTGAAATTGATGTGTCTGAATCCATAATCACAGCCAACTTCATATTTCAGTCGGGTCACACCATAAATAAGGCTACATCAGCCGACTTCAGCCTCTAAATATAAATCTTATGTTTAGGCTAAAAATAGTTAATTCACATGCAGTACAAGAATTCTGGATCCTGAAGTTTATTTTGAAATTGCCCTATTCTGAGTTGAATGGCTGTTCTGTAATTTGCCCATGCTTCTGTGGGGGAAAGTACGAGAAAAATATTTATTTTTAATGGAACTGCCACGTAAATGAAACTAGGATCCTTCAAAAATGCAAAGAAAATATAGTTTCTGTATTTTGAACAAACCCTCATGGAAAGAATAGAACAATCCACGAAGATATCGATCGGACTTTACTGTACGGGTTTATTCTTCACAGTAATCATGGGCCAATTTAGTGTTTACCCGGCTCCATGATCGGGGCTGTGGAACAGTAAGAGGATTTGATGATTCTGGCTCGCCGAAGTGAAACGCAAGGTTGGAGTTTGGAGACTGTTTGTGTATTTCGTGGCCTCCTCAAAAAGTGTTCTCAGGGGTCTCTGGCCCTTCAGGCAGATGTTACCTGGAAATGAGGCCTTTCCCTCTGGACATCGGCTCACTGTTGGCAGCCCTGTTGCCTGTCTAGACCCTGAGTCGTGAGCAATATGATCTGATTTGGTTGAGGGTAGAAGTTTGGATTCTTAAAAAAAGGCTGTGCTGGGAGTTTAAGATGTGTGCTGGAATCATGTGAAGAATTGGCCAGTGGCTTGCAAATGCAGACAAGACCTCGCCCCCTTGATCCTGTATCGGGGCTCCCTCTGGGCAGTCCACCGCTCCTAAGTCTGCAGTGACCCTTGCCTACCACTGACCCACAAGGTGGACCAGCACTCCAGGATGTCACAGATGAGGGGAGCGGCCGTTAACCTCCAAGTGGAGGGCTAAGACAGACCACCCCTCTGCACCCCGAGCTGGAGTCTGGGGAGGAATGGCCCACAGGCAGGGGGGAAGCCCTCGAAACTGGGAACTCAGTCCCAAGTTAGAGGAAAGTCGTGTTTATGTCGATGTTTCAGCTTCACGGGACCATGAGGAGCTCAGATATTCAGCTAAACCTTATTCTGGTTGTGTCCGGGAGGGTGTTTCTGGCTGACACTGGGATTTGAATCAGCACTCTGAGTAAAGCAGAGGGGCCCCCCAGTGTGGGTGGCCTCAGCCAATCTGCTGAGGACCTGAATAGAACCCAAAGGTGGAGAAAGGAAGAATTTGCTCTCTTTGCCTGGCTAGGCTAGGCCGTCAGTCCTCTTTAGCCCCTGGACTGGGGTTCTTACACCATTGGCTCCCTGGCTTTTGACCATTCACACTCCAACTGGAACCAAACCACTGGCTCTGCTGGGTCCCCACCTTGCAGACTTGGGACTTCTCAGCTTCCAGGTGTAATTGTGTGAGCCAATCCCATGCATCTGTTCTATTTCTCTGGAGAACCCAGATTAACACCGGGCCTACCTGGAGGCTATGGGAGCTGAGTGTCCAGACCGTGGACAGGAGTGATACGGACTGCTGAGTAAGGAAACCGAGATGGACCTCAGAGGCTTCCAGCCCAGTGTCTGGGGCCCACAGAGAGACACTGGGGCCCACAGAAGGTTTAGTGATCGCTAAACAAAGTCATTGTATCCACTGGTGTGATGACGCTCCCCTCGGTCTGGCTGGGCTGGACGGGCAGGGAGGTCAGCGCAGGGATGGGGGCCCAAGGCTCGTGCGCCGTGACAGCTGTCCTGGTGAGGGGACACAGTGAGAAAGAGTGCAGATGAGCAGTGTTTCTGGGAGCACTCGCCCACTGATCACCTGGTTGCTGCTTCATTCATTCATTCATTCATTCATTCATTCATTCATTCACTCCTAAGTCAGTCCTCCCACCAAAACACAGCATTAATTTCCTGCCTCAGCACTAGATGACATACAGTCCCTCCCTTCAAAAAGCAGAGGAAACAGTGTGAGGACCTTCTGGGGAGGCTTACGGAAGAGGAATCGACTCGGTGCAGGTGACTCATCTCTGCCCACAAACTGTTATCTGAACAGAAACCAGTGGCCCCTCCTTCTCTCCACTGCATTCTGCCCCTGTGTGCGTGGGCCCTGCAAGCAGCCAGCACGGTGGGTGGAACCATGGTCCCCTCCACCCGACATCGTGAAGGAGGACAGAAGATGGGTGTCATCACAGTGACAGCCTCTCTTAAGGTCACCGAACCCCTAACCCAGCCCTCCGGAGCCACCAAAAACATTCAGGATTGTTTCCTTCAAACAGGCACCCCTGCTGTACTCTTGGGAAACAAAGCTCACATCCATGTCTGGACTAACAACAGCAGACTAGTTTTGCATATGAAAATGTTGGGGAGAAGAACCCCTGGGAGGAGCCAGCTTCAATGTGAAGGTATTAAACAGACACGTGATGAGAAAAAATAATATTTATATGTTTCAAAGAACTCTGATCCATATTCTTTAGCAGATTAAAAAGGGAGCGCGGCTATGGAGTGAGATCTACAGGGCGGGAGGAAAGATTGCTTTCAGATGGAAAACACAGTTATCAAAATTTCAAGAACAGAATCAATGATGGTATTGGACAGGAAGGAAACTGAATACATTGTTTAGAAGATATTGCCGTCGACTTAAAAGGAAAATATACAAACAGATGAAGACTTTTGAGCGAGAAACACAAGAGCCACGAGCTATAGATCCAGGAGGAAGAGAAACAGCTCCATGTGTGGGCGGGTGCGCGCGCGTGCGTGTGGGCGGGTGCGCGCGCGTGCGTGTGGGCAGGTGCGTGCGTGCGCGCGCGTGTGTATGTGTGGGCGTACATCCTCCGGCACCTCTCCAGGACACGACCAACAGGCAAAGTCGCAGGACTCACAGAGAAAAATGCTCTACATCTGAAGAAAGTTTTCAATGGAGAAAGAAAATAATGAAAGGAGATGAATATCCAGACACGAGTCTGGATTTTCTGATTTTTTCAAAATAAAGGGAACCAATATAAAAACGTATAGGATAAGCTATATCCTATATAAGGGGGATGGTTGTTTACAAAGAAAAAAGAGAGAGAGAGAAAGTTGACATTAAAAGGATAATAAAGCCCACAGAGAATTGTGAGAACAAAGCAAAACCAAGGGAGCAGCAGGTGCCTGAGTGGGGAGAGGAGGAGACCGTGAGTCCGCTTTCCGGGAGACCTGCCCTGCCCTGTGGGAGCTCCCCCTTTCCGCCCCCTTCCGGGGCCACTTGTGTGGGCGTCAGACCCAGCACACAGCTCTGGAGGCCCAGTCCGGAGAGTCAGAGGCTTCTGTATTCTGCAGAGATGGGATTTTTTTTTTTTTTTGCCTTTTTTTTCTCTTTTGCTCTTGTTTTGGTTTGTTTTCTAGGCAGCTCCCCTAGAAACTTCTGCTCTGTCATCTGTTGCGAGAGGCAACGTTAATTTATGTACCACTAAGAATACGAAAACAATAAAAAGGCCAATTATATTCGGACCTCTTATCTAATAGATGTTAAAATGTGGAGAAGGAAAAGCAAGAAGTGCCTTAGAATTGGGGAAATTCACTATTTTCCAGGCAGTTCTGTGTCGATAGCCACATCCAAAATTCTTTTTGCGGTAGTTCTCAAATTATCCGCGTTTCTTTGATGTCCGCCTTCCAGGCTGTTCTCTGAATCCAAGCCAGGCTGCACTGGACCAGCCTGGCACAAGAGATGGGAATTAGTTGCTGGCCCTGGGGCTTTGCCTTGGTTCCTTATAACCTAAGAGAGGCTTCTCTGGGTCTGGGTCCTTCCAGGCCTTTCCTCAGGCCCACCTTCCTATTGGAGCTTCACCGAAACTGGTGTTTTTCACAGTGTAAAACTACACATTTGGGATGTCTCTGTCCTTTTTCATTTCTGGGAATTGGAGCATCCATTCTCTCCCCTTGTATTAGCTGGAAACTTGGGGCGAGTTCCTTAAACATGGTTTCGTCATCTGGAGAAATGAGTCACCATGTGGAGTAAATAATTGGGTGTTTGTAAAGCCCTAAGAGACGGAATATCACATCAACGTGCCCCGATGGCTTGTGTGTGGCTCACGTGTCCCAGATGTGGACGTGGAGGGCGGACCCTGAACCCGAGTTCTGTCCCAGTGGGTCCTCGGAGAAGACACAGCTCTGCTGCGGCCTTCGCCGCCTCCTAGAATAAAACACAGGTTTGTGCGCACCATTATGCCAGAAATGGACAAAGTCTAGCATGTAGTACAGAGGCCTGAGATAAAGAGGTGTATCAGGCTGAGAAAAGCCGTCACTTTTTCTTTAAACTATTTATTATTGAGACAAACATAATAGTTTTACCTTCGTTCTGCAAAGAACATAGGACTTCTACTGCAACAGTGGATTTCGATCTTTGGTACTGAAACGTGGAACGTAGCCAACTACCTTGTACAAAAAGTCCTGTGCTGAGATCCGCCCATCTGGTCCAAATCCTCACATTCAGGGTGTTTTAATTGCAGTTGGCAGCTCCTGCCAGTTGAGGTTCCCCATGCGGGATGTCGGACCCAGGGCCCTTTCCCATGGAATCTTTTGCTTAACTAAGAGGCTCATTCAAGTGGTGTGGGGGGAAAGAGGAGGTACAGGGTTGGGGGGAGGGAGGAGAGAGGGTTGGGGGGAGGGAGGAGGGAGGATTGGGGGGAGGGAGGAGATAGGATTGGGGGGAGGGAGGAGGGAGGATTGGGGGGAGGGAGGAGGTAGAATTGGGGGGAGGGAGGGGGTACAGGTGTGCAGGGGAGGGAAGTGCCATAGGTGAAAGGTATTTTTAAGTCTTCACAGTGCAGAAATAGTAAAAGAGCTAATTTTTCTAAACTTGTCTCCCAGGAAATCCCATACCTGGAAACCGAACTCTAGTCTGGACATACTCTTGGGAACCTGCCATTATGTTCCAGGACACTTCATTTTCTGAATCCCATAGAAGTAAAACCCCAATTGGAGCTTCCTTTTATTTTAAAATTTAATGTGTTCATTTTCAAATATTTAATCAGCCTTTGAGTTTTGGTGCATAACATGGTATTAAATGGTGAAAATAATTCAAGCATTAAAAAGGCAGACGGGAAAAAGGTATGGAATCACGAGTGAAATGTTCCCACCCCCAGCGCCAGCATCCTTTGTGGAAGGAACTACTGTTAACATAATTTCCCGGACACCTTCCGCGCATGTGCAAGTTGCTTTGTTAAGTTGTGTTTCTAAAGAAATGGGAATCATACTATACATGACGTTCTACAAAATATTTCGCCTTCAAGGAGTAGATAAAAGCCAAGGGCAATCAAGACGGAGAAGCTCATCGTCTTTAGGACGAGAGTGGATGCGGCAGGTGCCCGGGGCCCAGGGAGACCCCCAAACCCGTCAGGCAACGGTAGGCGCTCGAGGAGACAAAACCCACATGAACACACAGGCTGTTCACATGCCAAGGGCACTGGCTCCGGGAGGAAATCTCTGTCCAGTGGTCAGTGCCGACAGGGACTGGTAAACACCTCCTGGGAGACCGAGTGCTGTGTGCCATCGAGAACGCTGCTGGGCCTTTAGCTTCCTTGTCTGGTCTCAGACTCTGGCATGGATCTCTGCTTGGGCTTGTGAGCTGAGAGATTCGGCATTTGCAGTTAGCTAAGTTGGCATTGCTCGTGCCATGGAAGCCAGTTTCTGGATGTGCTTTGAAGCTTTGAAGTTGCAGAGCCCGGGAACGCCCCCTCACCCCAGTCTCTGGGCCCAGGGAGCAACCCCCCAGGCTCCCCGCCCCACCCATCCTCTTCTCCTCTTCCAGGGCCTAAGCCTGGGGGTTCCCCTACTCTGACAACCCTCACAACCCAGTCCCCATAATGAAGGAGGCCTCAAAGGTGTTCTTAGAAGGAGGCAGCCACATAGAGAGCCCCTGGGGCTGCTGACTCAGAAGACAGAAATCCGAATTCAAGATCCACTATCGTCAGCATCTCTCTTGTGAGTCATGCAGGCTGAGCCTCCAAAAGCCTTAGGGCCCTTTTCCTACAGACCCTTTCCCAAACTCCTCTGTTCCCTGCATTTCATACTGAGGGGCATTTTTCTATCCTATTCTATTTTTTGCCCTGGTTTTTAGTGCCCACTTATGAGTTGCTTATGAGCAAATTGAAAGCGGGAGTTCAGCACAGTGTCAGAGATTTTTTTTTTTTCCCCAACAAGAGCACCTGCTGGAAAGGCACACACGTGGGGATGTTCGGTTGGTGGCGGCCCCTCCCCGGGCACTTGCTCGGATCCAGGCTGTGACAACAGCAGGTCCCAGGTGGTTACCTATTCACAGGGGTGAGGAGGAGACACACTCAAGGACCCTAACCCGAGGAGGAGAAAGGGAAACTCGTGTCACCCAGGGAGGAAAGTCTGAATCCACACACTCTCCTGCGATGGACGTGTTGTGGGGGGCAGTTGGCAGTTCCTCAGTGCAGTGTCTCTGGGGACGGGCCATGTCTCCCTGCAACCACTTGGCTTATGTGATATGACGTTTATTTTTCAGATGACAGCCCCTCTTTCCACCTTGGCTGTCCCCCACATCCCTACCTCACTCACTGAGTGGCTTCACCCCTTCAAATGGCTTCAGGTGGACACGTGAAGGATCCCTGTGCAGAAGTTGAGAGGCAGCGGTTTGGCCCCCTCCCCAAGAGCACACACACAGCCAAGCAGCCATCCCTGCGTGATCCCCGTGATCGACGTGATAGCTTCAGATGCTGCGTATCTGCCGGCGTCTCGTTGCAGACACGCCTGGACCTGAACTGTCTGGACATACGATAATCACGGAGTGCGTGTGCCCCCAGGGGCTGAGGAAGGCGACCTTGAAGGCTCACATCCCCACGACCTGGTGGGATCTTCAACTATGGGACCAGCTGTTCCAGAGCCTAGCAGAATAGCTACGCCCCTAAATAAGCCCCCTGCTCCACCCCACAAATGTCTTCCAAAGGAATGGAAGAAATACGGGGAGTGTTTGCATATGTGACAGGGAGACCCCGACACTTGTGCATATTTTAAATCAAACAGTCAAATGAAAGCATCGGTTGTTTCTTTCACGGCTCGTCATTCCTGATTGGTCTGCCTCTACCTTCTTGGGGGGGGGGCAGTCCTCAGGGGCAGAAAGGCTGTGCTGCTTCTGTTGGTTGGCAAGGAAATGCAAGATTCATTTTTTCAGAGATGATTTTGTTCAATGAAATACCGAGCAATTTGGCAAATACTTTAAATGTCAGCATCAGGGGCGCCTGGGTGACTCAGTCGGTTAAGTGTCTGCCTTCGGCTCAGGTCATGATCCTAGGGTCCTGGGATCAAGCCCCGTGTCTGCTCAGCAGGGAACCCGTTTCTCCTTCTCCCTCTGCCCCTCCCCCTTTTGTGCTCTCTCTCTCTCTCTGCCAGATAAATTAAATTAAATACAAATATAAATAAATAAATAAATGTCAGCATCAGTGAGAAATGTAAATGGTATTGCTATGGAATTTTAATCAATGGTTTCCTTGGGAAATATCAAAATCTACACCCAAATATTAGACCAGCCCCTCCCTCTGGGCTTCATTAACATCCTTGCATAATTAAACAACCATGGCTCAATGGCTTGAAAAATCAAATGTTCTTGAAACTTAAAAAAAAAAAAAACTTGATCCATAATGTTTACTTATAATACATATTCGACACAGTTTTACAAAATATTATCTTGAAATTGAATTTCAGACTTCCAATTAGGTGAAAAACACAAAGTCTAAATCCAATTTCTGGGCCAAATAAAGTGATTTATTTCTCGATCATTGTTAATTATTAAAATTTCAGCTTATCTATTTTAAAAATAGTGCTGTTTATTTAACAATAACCAGAAGTCCCCCGACTGTCACATTCCATCTAGAACCATTCTTCTTAAAGACCTAAAGAGTGTCTTTTTTCTGCTCTTTGGAGACATTTCTTGGTTTTTTGGGTTTTTTTTTTTTTAGTTATTTTATACCTTTCTGTGCCATCATGTGTGTTTCCCTTGAGCTCCTCCTCTTGGTGGGAGGAGGTGCAAGGTGGTAGCTTTATTACAGCCACGAACCAATAAAGCCACCAATATTAACCTTGTTTTGTCATTTCTAGCGTCTCCCTTCCTGGTGTCAAGACTCCTTCGCTGCCTAACTTCCAGCTGACAGGTCCTTTCTACTCAAGGAGGTTCATCTACGTAGACCTCGTTGGATTCAGCTGCCTCCCCTTTCCTAACTCCCCAATATGTTCCCCACCTGACTAACAGGGACCCATAGGTAGGACATCTCTGATGAGGGAGCAGAAGGCTGGCTGCAGAGAAAGCATAAGCCTATACCCTGCAACCTGGCCCCCACCCCCCACTGCTGGGTGGGCTCTGTGAGGTTCCTCCAGGCAGTTCCCAACTATCTTAATGCTAATGCCTTGCTAGAGGGAAAAACAACCTTAATCTGACAATGGCAAGGCCTCCAGTATCCTGTGAGTCTTCTTTAACGTATGAAAATCCTTTTGAAACGTCCCTTTTTCCTAACCTCCCCCAACCCCACAGTATGTAATCAGCCACCCCTCACTACCCCTGGGGCAGCAGCTCTTTCTGCCCACGGGTCCCCATGCTTTAATAAACCACCATTTTCACCAAATAAATAAAGCCACCCTGCTGTTGTTATAACATGTCCTAAGGGAGGGATTCCTTGAGGACTGGGCTGCTTGCCCACGCTCTCCAATACAGCAAGCACCAACCCTGGGGCAGCAGGGTGTAAGGAATGTGGCTGGTGGGTTGCCCGACTGAATTTTTTCATTGCATTTTAATGACTTAAAATTTAAATAGCCATCGGGGTCAGTGCCTGCTCTGCTGGCCCACAGAGTTCCAGAGTCCCCACAGCACCCAAGCCAAAGTTGTTTCTTTAGTTATGGGCATGATGAATGCATCTGGAGTTTGGTCCTCCGGATATTTATTGAATACTCAGCTTCCTTCGGTCCCCCTGCCACCCCAAGAATGGACTTGAAGGATCATTGTCCAGTGGGCACCTGTCTCCAGGCTTCAGCCAGAGCCTAGCTCTTGTGTTTCCCCCGTAGCGGAGCCCACCTGATTTCAGAGACTCCGATGAGGGAGTGATGGGCCAGCCAGCAACTCCAGCCAGCTTAGGGGGGCCTGGTGATGAGAGCTAGATAGGACCCCGGGCCTGAGCCTCCTTCTGGTCCACTGCATTGATAGAAGCCTTGCGATTGAGATTCCTTCCCTCATGGCTTTGTGATAATTCCTCTTCTGCTGAGACTGCATCCTGCCCCTGAACCACCACACCTTTCTGGCTACCTGCTTGCATCTTGGTGGACCTCTGGGCACCAGCGTGGGTCCCTGCGCTTGGCCAGTGGTTCAGCCAATGTCAAAAAGATAGCCAGACTGCTTTTCACACATTGAGATTTCTCTGCCAGGAGATCCAATGCTTCCGACCCAAACCTACCACTGCCCGTAGAAGCCCCGTCCAACCCCCACCCTGCCCCACGATCAATCGATCCATCAATGGCCCAAGTCTGTTATGATTGGTTGGTGCCCACATTTTGAATGTCACTCCTCTCTGGTCTCTGCAGGACCTGCCAGGTGACAGCCCACTGGGAAAACACCCTTGTCCTTCCCATCCTGGGCTTCTCTCCAATGCCATCAGATATTAATAGGGTTTGTTTCACATTATGAAAATTCCATTTTTCTGAAGTACATTTATTTTTCCCCATTTTTTAAAAGATTGTATTGATTTATTTGAGAGAGAGAGAACAAGCAGGAGAGCAGCAGAGGGAGAGGGAAAAGCAGACACCCCACTGAGCAGGAAGCCCGATGCAGGGTTCGATCCCAGGACCTTGAGATCATGCCCTGAGCTGAATATGGCAAATAGGGGCACCTGGGTGGCTCAGCCAGTGAAGAATCTGCCTTCGGCTCAGGTCATGATCCTGGTGTCCAGGGATTGAGTCCTGAGTCAGGCTTCCTGCTCAGAGGGGAGTCTCCTTCTGCTTGCCTTCCACCCCACGCACTCCTGCTCTCGCTCTCTCTCTCTCTCTCTCTCTCTCTCAGATAAATAAATAAAATCTTTAAAAAAATGGCAAATAAATATTAATAATAATAATAGTGGTTTGTCACAAATGATGGGGTCATCCTCAATGTTGTTATACTCTAAGCCTTTCTATACTTCCCAAATATCATAGAACAAACATGCCACTTTTTAAAATCAGAAAACAGATTTGCATATGTGTGTGTATCGACATACCGTGTTGGACGAGCTTGGAAAGGTGGACAAGATCATATCACTGGGTGTGCTCTCAGCTTTACTTGGTAGAAGAATTTAAATACTGAGAGAGAAAAGTCGTTTAAGAAGACATGAAAGGTGTTTGGGATTCTCCCTGGATACCTCTCTGTCTTTTGGCCGTGTTTTCTGCATTGATTTCAATGAGTGTAGACTTGTTCCAGAAATGGATG
The DNA here is from genome assembly GCF_017311325.1 of Ursus maritimus. NCBI lineage: Eukaryota > Metazoa > Chordata > Mammalia > Carnivora > Ursidae > Ursus > Ursus maritimus. Next base: position 96,884,253 of record NW_024425563.1, on the reverse strand, counting down.
GAAACATCACAAGGCAGGGCAGCAGCCGTGGCCATGGCTGTGTCCCCACGGACGCGCACGTCCTCCCACGCTGGATGAAGAATGGTGTACGCTCACTGCAGTCTTTACGGACATGCTTGCAAACACGCTTCCTGTATGCTTGCTGACCTGGATCGGCTCTGGCTTTCTCCGGTTGGTTAGAAAGTATAAGAAAATACTCTTAAAACATACATGAGGCCATATTGATTGTTTGGCGCTTTCATCCTTACTGAACACTTAAAACATTTTTTAGATGTCATGTGTGTGTTTCTTTTTCCTCTTGTCAAATTGCTCTTCCAAAAATAACTGGGTGTTGATGTGGTTTGGGAAATCTACTTTTTGTTCTGTTTTGTTTAATTTTATTGCTACTGAAAAGCAAAAAGAATAGAAGCACTCTCAGGATAGACCCACCTCCTGAAAATAAAGTGGACCTAGCAAAATCCGCTAAATAATACAATATCTTTGCGTTACCTTTCCCCTCCCTTTTCCCCGATGATTTTCGTCAATGTTCCATTTTATCAAACTGAAGGAACCTTTCACAGTCCCGGGTTGGGGACGTCTGGCTGGCAGTCCAGTGATAGCAGAGATAGGAGGGTCCCTCCAATAAAAGTCTACGTTCCTCCGCACATGCAGTGGATTTAGGGAAAGTTGTGTTGTTTTTTTTCATCCTTGGAGTTATTCCAATCTTGTGTTCAGAAAAAGACGATCACTGATTTCCCACGATCATTAGCTGTCACGCAGTTGTTGCTATCAACAACGGAATCACTACTGAAGCGATCCACCACCACCCCCAACCCCATGGAATAAAATTCAGACTGTTGCTGCAGACTCTTCCTTTACGAATATTTCTGAGACTTGAGCTTCTCTCCGTCCCAGTCGGCTGTGTTGGGAAGCAAGATTTCAAGCGATTGGAGACATGTATATTTATTCTGAAATCTCTAATCGGTTTCTGTCTTCCTGCAAGTCTCTGGGGGAGAGAGTGTCAGAGGAAAATCAATGCAGATTAAAAGTCAGCGCTGGCAGGGCTCGGACGGGAGAAGGCGGTTTCCCATTTCAAGTGACATGGCAGAGATAACAGAATGGAAACAAAGAAACTAAGTATATTTCACTAGTTTGCAGAAGAAGGCTTCTGGATGTTTCCCCAGGTTTAACCATCCCCCCGCCCCCTCCCGTCTGTGCCCGTTTAAGCCCTTTGTGGGGGAGGCTGATGGCCTGTTAGGGAAGGGGACAGTGGCTGTCTCGGGACGGCCTCATGAGTGAGTGCCAGGGGGGAGACCAGCCAGTGACGGAGACATCAAAAGGACATGATTTTCATATTTGCAAAACTTGGAAGAAGCCCATTTCCTGCAAAACAGATTGTGGTATGGATTGCTGGTGAAGATCCTCTGATCGTTGGTGACGGTCGGGCAAGCCCAGCCGTATGCATATTAATGAGCCGATTTTCCCTACACAAGCACTTTTGAAAAGAGAGCAACGAGGTTTCTGAAGGAAAAAGAGATTGTGTTTTCGTGGTGATTGTATTGCCCATGAATTATGTGATTGTCCCTTGTGTCTCTTTTTGACTTCAATCTAATCTGCCCCTGAATATAAAGAGGACATCCTTCTTTATCGTGTTAGAAAAGATTACAGGTTTTTGTCTCGGTCTTATTCAGGCTGCATTAAAAAGAAAAACAAAAACGTGTGGAGAGAAAGCAGAGCTCGGGGTAGGCTGCCCTGGGCATGCCACGGGGCCACAGAGTGCCTGCCAGTGCCACGCCAGCCACGGAATGAAGCGCGCGCTGATGGGAAGGGTCGGCCCGTGTGCCGTTGCTCTCAAGGTTTATGTGGAGACACACCCTCCACTACCAGTCATTTGCTTCAACAGGCTTTTTGTGCGTTACCTGGTACGCTCTAGGTTTGCCTTAAAGACACGAAGGGGAAAATCGCTACATTTTACTATATCCATAGATCGATCTGTACTTTTCTATCGACCTATTTCTCTACCTGTATGTAGACAAACTGATTGATTGAGAGATCTAAGTATGTGTGTGTATATTGATCAATGTCTTTTTTTTAACATGGATTTTATTTATTTATTTATTTATTTATTTATTTATTTATGAATAAGCAAGAGAGGACACCAGTAGGGAAAGGGGCAGAGGCAGAGGGAGAAGCAGACTCCCCGTTGAGCAGGGAGCCTGATGTGGGACTCGATCCCACTACCTGAGCCGAAGGCAGACGCTTAACCGACTGAGCCAGCCAGGCGCCCCTGTACTGATCTATCTCTACACCTACTTATCTCTCGATTTCTCTGTCTTCCCACCACAGGGGAGGAAAGCCTCCTTCCTGCCTCACGGGTGCTGTGGCTGACCTAAGAATTAAACCAACCGAAGACAGACTAACAGGAGAAAAGCCTACACATTTGTTTATCACTTTTACATGTACAAGGGAGTCTTCAGAAGGAAAATAGGGACGTGCGGGAGCTGCCAGGTGCAAAGGCTTCCGCCCGTTTCTATACCAAGAACAAGTAATCATGGGGCTGCGACAAGATGCTTCAAGCTGGGAGGCAAGAGAGACACAGGGGAGTGAGGAGAGCACACTTGTTTCAGGACGTGTGTTTGTCTAGCTCCATTCAAGATCAGGAAAGAATGTTCTTCTCTTCCTGGTGCAGGGAGGGTCCCTCCGTCAGGGGAGATTTTTGGACTCACTTTCAGGTAGGAAAGGGGAAATGAGGAAATGCTTCTCAAACTGTTTCTCAAGTGCCTTCAGCTCAAAGTAATCAATATGACAAAGTGGCATATTTAGGGGTGGCATGTTCTGAACTCCCTTACTACCATCCATCCATCCATCCATCCGTCTGTCTATCCATTTATGTATTTATCTATCTGTCCATGGCCTATCTATCCATCCATTCGTCCATCTGTCTGCCCATCTGTTTATCATCTGTCCCTCCATCTATCCATCCATCTATCCATCCATCCATGCATGCATCTGTCTGTCCATCTGTCTATCCATCTATCTGAGTATTTATCTATCTATCTATCCATCCATCCATCCATCTGTCTATCCGTCTATGTCTTTATCTCTCTGTGCATCCGTCTATCTAACTATCCATCCATCTCTCTATCCATCCATCCATCCATCCATCCGTCTGTCCATCTGTTTATCATCTATCTATCTATCTATCCATCTGTCCATCTATTATCTATCTATCCATCCATCTGTCTATCTATCTATCTATCTATCTATCATCTACTATCTGTCTATGCATCTATCTATTTCACATGCAGGGAAAGCCTCTGTGCGCCAGTGCTTGAGCCTTGTAGGAGCTGGCTCCACTCACCCATTTCTTCCCCATCCCCCAGACAGCTGGGTTCCTCTGACACCGGCTAAGGTGTTGTCTTTACTGGGAACCACATGTATCTCACCTCCCGCTCCACAAAGTAGTGTTTTTCGCAGATCCACTGGCAGTTGTCATGTTTTATAGAATTTTTGGTTTCCCTGTCCGTTCCTCACACATGACCCTCCAAGTGCTTTTTCATCAGTATCCTCCAAGTGCCTGGCACAAAACAGGCTCTCAATGCATGTGAAATCGTCACCACGGTTTGGGTGTACCCCTCAACAGTGACTAGCCCCATCGAGCATGCGTGGGGTAAGCAATAGTTCGTGTTCGGCAAACAAAGCTGTCCCAAATAAGTCCTCTGGATCCGGATTCCCCACCGTGCAAAACACCAGGGGACATTTATGCTCATAGGGATTATGTATATGTTGAGCTTCTTTCGCATTGATTAATTAATTAGTTAATTAATTACATAATCCCATTCATGAGGGCTCCACCCTCATGACCTAAGCATCTCCCAAAGACCCCACCTCCTAATACTGTTATCTTGGCCATGAGTTTCCAACTTTTGATGGGGGGGGGGCACTCAGACAGTAACAATCTGGAGACAAAAATCCCCCAGGTGAGGGGCTAACTGATAATGTTGTGATAAAATTGGTCAAAGACGTAATATGCGCCCCATTAAAATGGTGTTTACCAAACGGAATGCTTGTCCCACGGGAAGTGGAAAAGCAAACTACACAACTTAGTTAAAGCCTGATGACAACTTTGATCTAAAACTGTGCTTAGAACCAAGAGGAAATATGATGAAATGCTAGCTCTGATTTTACGGCCAAAAGGGATTTGGGAGACAGTTTCCTCCTTCTAGTGTATTTTTGAATTTCTGCAGTCGGCACGTTCACATCTAAATGAACGTAGTTTTACGTAAGAGGGACGCAGCACTACGCCAAAAGCATGTCAATGCACGTCTGCTTTGGACACGCTGTTCCTGCGTTGCTGTCGGAGGCGGCGGGGGGGACGGTGGCTCAGGATGGGCTTGAGCGAAACGAGCATCAGCAGCTGAAACTCTGAAGGGTCCCTGGTGGAGGGTGCAGACACGGGGCAGGCTGACACAGGTGCTCACAGAACCTCCGTGAGAGTGTACGTCCGGCCCACCAGAGACGGAAAGGCCCACTTATATCGGTTCACAGGACCTCCGCCGCTGCTGCCCGAGGGCCCACGACCAGGAAAAGAGCTCTGGGTTAGAAACCCTGCCTGAAGCTTCCCTCCGTCTTCGTGGCTGCAATCCCACGTCCTCACTGTTCAGGCTGAACACAGACCTAAGGCCTGGTTTGCTGCCCTGTGGAGGAGACCCAGATATGCCAAAGGTGTTCCCAGTTTATGGAGGGCTGAGAAGGCTGCTAGCTGCCAGTGAATACTTGAGATGTTCTTAACTGTGGTAGAACACTCTGGCATTTTGAATTAATTGTACAGACACATCCTCTGGGTCCAGAAACCCAACAGCAAGGAATTTGAGAGGTTATACCCTAATCCAGCTTCTCCCTGCCCTCCCCGCCCCGGGCTCTGGTTAAACAAAGGGTTAAACCCTTCTTTTTTTTTTTTTTTTTTTTTAAGATTTTATTTATTTATTCGACAGAGATAGAGACAGCCAGCGAGAGAGGGAACACAAGCAGGGGGAGTGGGAGAGGAAGAAGCGGGCTCATAGCGGAGGAGCCTGATGTGGGGCTCGATCCCACAACGCCGGGATCACGCCCTGAGCTGAAGGCAGACGCTTAACGACTGTGCCACCCAGGTGCCCCAGGGTTAAACCCTTCTACTGTTAGAACCTTGAGAGAGCTACTCAGCAGGAGTGGAAGAAATTCTCCTGCTCCACGCAGAAGAAGAAAACCTGTGGCATCAGTGGTTTGTGAGCGGGTGCCCAGCGGAGGCCAGTAGCTCCAAACACGGTCGCCAGCATCACGGACGTTGGCTTGTTAGCTGTTAGGAAAGGTTGTAGGCAACGCTGTGTGCAGGAGGCATCGTTAGCAGTGTTAGACTCCCTGAATGTGAGTACCACCAAGTCTATAAAAAATGTAGAGACGTGATTGATTTTACTTCTGATGAAGATGTCTCTAATACTGCTACTCGCGGGCTGCGCTCGGACCAGTGTTGTATCCCAGAATGAAAGTGACCCGCCTTGTCAGTTTCATCCTATGCTCGCTGAGCTTCCCATTCTTTTTCTTTTCCTCTCTGTAATGATGAGGGATTATTATTCTTAGCCTTCACATGGTAGTCCTTCTAAAGGCTAGGGAAGAAAAGAGAAAAATATCGGGAAGAAGAATGAAAATGTGCCCATCTTCTGCAACCAAAGAAAGGCATATATTCCTTTGCATCCAGAACTGCCCATGCAAGGAGTTTTGGGGGTTTGGGGGGGTTGTTTGTTTTTTAGCAAAAGAGTCTTATTGCAGTCTCTGCATCAGACACAGCTGTTAAGTTCTGTGAAAGAAAATTGACCTCTAGGAAGGCTGTAATTTTACTGAAGAATCTGTGGTCTTGGTAATGCTGGTAAGGTTTTATTTCTGCGTTCCCAAGGTAAAAAACGCATTGATTCAGTTTTTGTTATTTTTCGCGATCTTCCTTGATCTCTCCTACAGCTTTGTCAGACTTCTTATTTAAAGAAACAGTGTAGGGGTTTTACCTACTCAATTAAACATTGGCGACTTCCCGTGATAAGTATTTGTAGGAACTTGTTACAGAAGTCTTAAACATTATAAACAAAATTGAAAGCAAGCAGCAATTTAGAACAGAATACATACAATATATGACAGATGATTACAATCATTGATTTAGGAAGCTATCTTAGAGCTCAATAAGAGAAAAAGTCTTCGAGGAAAAAATGAGTAGAGATTTGAAAAGACAATTAAAAAATAAGAAAAGAATAGCTAATATGAAAAACTCTCAGGCACAGTAGGAATCAAAGAAACTCAAAAAGTGATGAGAATACATTTTTAAAAATCTATCATTTAGGAGTGCCCAGCTGGCTCAGTCAGGGGAGCGTGGGACTCTTGATCTCAGGGTTGTGGGTTCAACCCCACGTTAGGAATAGAGATGACTTAAATATAAAATCTTTAAAAAATCTATCATTTTAGAAAATATTAGATAAAGTTGCACTGGCAAAAAAAAAGAAAAAGAAAAAGTGGAGAATCGGGTGTTAATAAAAGAGATACTGGTGAACAGTGGATGGAAAATCAAAACCTCATTTGCTGACAAGAGAACCAACCTTGGAACTTGTCTTCATTTCTCCTCCTCTGGAATCACGAGTAGAGGACACTCTCTTGGCCCTGCTGTATTTTCCCACTGGACAGCTTCATACGTTGTCATCTGGGGGGAAAGGTTGACTCCCAGGGACTCTCCCACCCTGTCAGAAATACTCGAGGAAGGAGAGTCGAGCCAAGCTCCCCGGCTCGTTTTCGTCTAACAGCTTTATTGAGATGTAATTCATGTGCCAGAAAACTCACACATTTACAGTATGCAACTCGGTGGCTTTGGTACATGCACAGAGCCATACAACCAGCCCGCTGTGCAACCTGAGAGCTTTTCACAGCCCAGAGAAAAGCTCCAGCTCATCGGCAGTCATCCCATTACCCCCTAGGGAATTACACCAGAAAAAGGGAAAATGCAAACCCTCTCTAGAGAGGGCCCAGGGAGTCCCAAAGATTTAGAGAAGTCAAAAATTAACCAAATATAAAAAGTGAGGTGCATCTGGGTGGCTCAGTGAGTTAAGCTTCTGCCTTTGGCTCAAGTCGTGATTCTGGGGTCCTGGGATCAAGCCCTGCATCAGGCTCCTTGCTCAGCGGGGAGTCTGCTTCTCCCTCTGCCCCTCTCCCTGATCATTCTCTCTCTCTCTCTAGCTCTCTCTCTCTCCCAAATAAGTAAATAAAATCTTAAAAAAAAAAAAGTGAATAAGACGAAGCCCAACAGAAGACAGCCAGCCTGTATGGAAGGGGAGACAATGAGAGGAGCAGCAAAGACGGTGTAGAACTCCAAAGATAATTGAGATTACCAGAAACAGAACAGAAAAGGAATACGTCCAAAATGTTCAAAACATAGGTAATTGAAAACTGCAGGAAAGAATGAGAGACTATGATAAATAGCATGGCAATTTAAAAAAAATAAAATTTTAGAAATAAAACTGTAAACATTGGAATGAAGCAAGCTATGGGTAGTTAAAAACCAGATGACGCATAACTGAAGAGATCATTTACAAATTAAAATATAAATTAGGAGAAATCAACAAAATTGCAACACAAAAAGAAAAACAAATTTTAAAAATATAAAGGAGAAACCAATCAGAGACAACAAATGAGCAGGTCTAACAAATGTCTCCCTGGGTTTTGGAGGAATGAATCAAAAAACGGGAAAGATGGGATTTTCAAGTCTCTGAAATCGAGCAAGATTTGAACCTTGAGACCTGAGCATCCAAAACTTCTAGACAAGGTAAATGGATGGTCTTCCCCTTGAGATGTCAGGCACCAAGCATTGTGAGCGTGATCCACAGACAGGAAACGCACAAGTAGGGGTGCCTGGGTGGCTCAGTCGGTTAAGCATCTGCCTTCGGCTCAGCTCATGATCCCAGGGTCCTGGGATCGAGCCCTGTGTTGGGCTCTCTGCTCATTGGGAAGTCTCCTTCTCCCTCTGCCCACCCCCCGCCCCGCTTGTGCTCACTAGCAAACTCTCAAATATATAAATAAAATCTTAAAAAAGAAAAAAAGAAAAGAAACCCACAGGCACACATGTCATGGGGAAACCTCAGAACGTGGAGGTATCTGAGGAAGGGCAGTCTGGCTCACGAGAGCAGTGAGTACATTTACAGGAGACGTTTTTAATGCTGGGCAAAAACCAGGACTTCACAAAATAATATCATCAGAATGCTTTGAGAAAGCAGTCAAACTCTATCTCGTACCCAGCTAAGCGTGCACTCACGTTTATACAAATACAGTGAAGTTTTATCATATGCTTGGAGCCCAGACATTTTGCTGAGCATGAAACAAGTTTCAGAACATCACAAACATTCACACCCTGTTTAAATATAAAACACATATTAAACATCGTCTACAAAATATATGTACCGAACACCCTGGAAAATATAAGCAAAACTGATTATTAGTGGTTACCCCAGGGACAGGGGAATCAGGTGAAGCTGAAGGATACTTTACACTTTCCTGTAGTATTCCCAGTTTTTCCTGAAGATAGTTATACACAAAGAACTCCTGAGTGGCTCGGTCTGTTAAGCATCTGACTCCTGATCTCAGCTCAGGTCTTGATCTCAGGGTCGTGAGTTCAAGCCATGGAGCCTACTTAAAAAAAAAAAAGAAAAGAAAAAGATATACACAAATATGACCCTTTTCAAACAAGGAAAAAGGAGAAGAAAAGACTGGTATAGTGGAAAGGCTTTGATGTGAGAAAAAAAAATAAGGTACAACAATAAAAAAAGTTTGAATCTCTCCTCGCCCACTGCTGGCTCAGTGATCTGATATATATTTATCACTACAGTGAGGCAAGGACTGGGTTGAATTTCCATCACGTCCCTGGCACATAACATACAGTCAGGCATACAGCAGGCGGGCAATACTTGCTTGTTGGGTGCATGAATCTCATATTTTCAGTTAACTACCATAGGATATAAACCACCCTTGACACACAGAAGGTGCCCCCCAAATGAGATGAATTCTCAAATTTCTATGTAGCTATTTTCTCACATATGACTTCCAGAAGGATTCGTATCCTGAAGGTCTCTACGTAGTTACCTTTCTGGTTTTCTCACTGGGCTACTATCTCCCCCGCCTCAACCCCTAGACCCATAAACGTCAGTATTGTCTTGGTGCCCTCCATCTCTTTCCAAGACCATCCCTAGTTGGTTGCCCTGTTTTGCAGATTTTGCTTCTGAAATGTTTCTCCAGTGCTATGTAGACCCAGGGAGGCCCCACACCATCTCTTGCTGGATACGTGCAGCAGGTGCTCCCGCTGCTGGAATCCTACAGCACGCTCAGGATCCCTATCCTTGGAATGGCCTTGGATCAGTTTTTGCCCATCACGTGACATCATGCACACGTGAAAATTCCTTAGAAACCTACTGGACACCCTCATGAATATGTAGATAATATTCTATCATATTGATAAAATGTATTTTTGGTTGTTTCTGGTTTTTCATGATTGGAAATTTAGGTCCAGTGAACAATTTTACAAATAGTTAGTGACAATTCTATTTTCTTAGGATAGTCTTGATAGGAGATAGCGTCTTAGTACATTGACATTTTTAGTACATGAACATTTTTGAGATTCCCCATGCCAAAGTGCTTCTAGAATGTTCCTACCAACTTATACACCCTCTCACAGTAGGGTTTTGGTATACTGATCTTTCCACACCATTACTAGCACTAAAAAATACCATAAATACTGTTTTCCTTTGCTTACACAAAAAGCAACATCAAACCAAAGAAAACCAAAAACCATTCATATGTTTATTATGTTGTTCTTTTCTCTTTTGTGGATTATCTCTGTATCTTCATTGTCTATTTTGGTTTCTGGATATTGATGTTTGACATACACAAATTCTTTGTATTTTTAGAATAATCCCCCATGGGATATATTAATTTCTTCTTTCTGTAAATTTTAATTGTTTATGTTTTTATTTACAGTTATTTTAATATTATTTGTTTGAATCCATTGATATCCCTTCTCATTTCTTTTATAGTTTTTATTATTGAAATATGTTGTCCCATCTTGGAAATCAAATAAATCTTAGTTTTAGTTTTTCTCTACATGGTTGTGGGCTTCATTGTTTTAAATTATTTTTTCTAGCTTTATTGAGATACCACACGGTGTAAGTTTAAGGTGTGTGATGTGATGATTTGATGCACATATGTATTGGAAATGTTTACCACAGTAAGGTTAGTTAACCTGTTCTTCATCTCACATAATTACCATTATGTTGTTGTTGTCATAATGAGAATATGAAATGTCTATGCTCACAGCAACTTTCAAGTATACGACAGTCTCATTAGCTATTGTCATCATTCTCTACGTTAGATCCCTGGAACTAATCCATCTCATAACTAAATGTTTGTACTTTTTGTCCAGCATCTTCTCATTTCCATCATGCTCAGCCCCTGGCAACCACCATTCTCCTGGGTTTCTATGACCTCAATGTTTTTAGGTTCCATGTATAAGTGAGCTCAGATGGGATTTGTCCTTCTCTGTCTTAGTTCCCTTAGCGTAGTATCCTCTAGGTCCATCCAAGTTGTAGCAAGTTGCAGAATAGTGTTCTTTTTTAAGGCTAAATAATATTCCTGTTTGTGTATGTGTGTGTGTGTGTGTCCATCAGGTTTTCCTTATTATATATTATATATATAATATATATATTATATATATATCCATCAGTGGCCACCTAGCTTATTTCCAAGTCTTGGCTATTGTGAATTATGCAGTGAGCATGGGAGTACAGATATCTCTTTGAGATAGTAATTTCATCTCCTTTGGAGTGGAATCACTGGGTCATATAGTAGTTCTATTATTCATTGTCTGAGGACCCTCCACTCTGTTTTTCTTTTCTTTTTTTTATATAATAATTTTTTATTATGTTATGTTAGTCACCATACAGTATATCCTCAGTTTTTGATGTAAGTTTCCATGATTCATTATTTGTGTATAACACCCAGTGCACTATGCAATATGTGCCCTCCTTCTTACCCATCACTGGCCTATCCCGGTCCCCCAATCCCCTCCCCACTGTAGCCCTCAGTTTGTTTCCCATAGTCCATAGTCTCTCATGGTTCGTTCCTCCTTCTGTTTACCCCCGCTTCATTCTTCCCTTCCTTCTCCTACTGATCTTCCTCTTTCTTATGTTCCATAAATGAGGGAAACCATATGATAATTGTCTTTCTCTGCTCGACTTATTTCACTTAGCATAATCTCCTCCAGTCGCGTCCATGTTGCTGCAAATGTTGGGTAATAGTTCTTTCTGATGGCTGAGTAATATTCCATTATATATATATGGACCCCATCTTCTTAATCCAGTCATCTGTTAAAGGGCATCTCGGCTCCTTCCACAATTTAGTCATTGTGGACGGTCAAAATACCAAAGACATTTTTCAAAGAGCTTGAACAAACAGCCCTTAAATTTGTGTGCAACCAGAAAAGGCCCCAAATTGCCAAGAAATCCTTGAAAAGGAAAAACAAAGCTGGGGGCATCACGTTGCCAGATTTCGAGCTATACTGCAAAGCTGTGATCTCAAAGACAGCATGGTACTGGCACAAAAACAGACACATAGACCAATGGAACAGAATAGAGAACCCAGAAATGGACCCTCGGCTTTTTGGGCAACTAATCTTTGACAAAGCAGGAAAAAACATCCAATGGAAAAAAGACAGTCTCTTCAATAAATGGTGCTGGGAAAATTGGACAGCTACATGCAAAAGAATGAAACTTGACCACTCTCACACCATACACAAAGAGAAACTCCAAATGGATGAAAGACCTCTATGTGAGACAGGAATCCATCAAAATCATAGAAGAGAACATAGGCTGCAACCTCTTTGACATTAGCCACAGCAACTTTTTTCATGACACATCTCCAAAGGCAAGAGAAACAAAAGAAAAAATGAACTTGTGGGACTTCATCAAGATAAAAAGCTTCTGCACAGCCAAGGAAACAGTCAAAAAAACTAAGAGGCAGCCCACAGAATGGGAGAAGATATTTGCAAATGACACTACAGATAAAAGACTGGTATCCAAGATCTACAAAGAACTTCTCAAACTCAATACGCAAGAAACAAATAAACAAATCAAGAAATGGGCAGAAGATATGAACAGACACTTTTCCAATGAAGACATAAAAATGGCTAACAGACACATGAAAAAATGTTCGACATCATTAGCCAACAGGGAAATTCAAATCAAAACCACACTGAGATACCACCTTATGCCAGTTAGAATAGCAAAAATTGACAAGGCAAGAAACGATTAATGTTGAAGAGGATGTGGAGAAAGGGGATCCCACTGTTGGTGGGAATGCAAGTTGGTACAGCCACTTTGGAAAACAGTGTGGAGGTCCCTTAAAATTTAAAAATAGAACTACCCTATGACCCAGCAATTGCACTACTGGGTATTTACCCCAAAGATACAGACATAATGAAGAGATGGGCCATATACACCCAGTGTTCCCAGCAGCACTGTCCACTCTGTTTTTCATAGTGGTTGTACCACTTTACATTTCCATCAGCTGTGAATGAGAGTCCCATTTTCTCCACATCTTCACCAGCATTTGTTATGTCTTTTTTTTTTTTAAGATTTTATTTATTTATTTGACAGAGAGACAGCCAGTGAGAGAGGGAACACAAGCAGGGGGAGTGGGAGAGGAAGAAGCAGGCTCCCAGCAGAGGAGCCTGATGTGGGGCTTGATCCCAGAACGCTGGGATCACGCCCTGAGCCGAAGGCAGACACTTAACGACTGCGCCACCCAGGCGCCCCTATGTCTTATTTTTTTTAAGATAGCCCTTCTAACAGGTGTGATGTGATACCTCATTGTGGTTTTGATTTGCATTTCCATACTAATTAGGGATGGTGAGCTCCTTTTCATGTACTTGTAGCCATATGTATTTCATCTTTCGGAAAAATATCTATTCAAGGTGTCTACTTGTTTTTTTTGCTATTGAGATGTCTGGATTCCTTAAATATTTTAGATATTAACCTTTATCTGATACATGGCTTGCAAATATTTTCTCCCATTCCATAGATCACCTTTTTGTTTAGATGATTCTTTCTTTTGCTGTGCAAATGCTTTCTAATTAAACGTAGTCCTACTTTGTTTTTGGTTTTGTTGCATTTGCTTTTGGCATCCAATCAAAAAAACAAAAAACAAAAAACAAATCATAGGCAAGGAGATTTCCCTCTATGTTCTGGAAGTTTTTTGGTTTCAGGTGTTAGGTTTAAGTCCTTAATCCATTTTGAGTTGAGTTTTGTGAGTGATGCAAGACAGGGGTCCAAATTCATTCTTTTGCATGTGGATGTCCAGTTCTCCTAGCATCATTTATTGAAAAGATTATCCTTTCCCATTGAGTATTCTTGGCTCCCTTGTCAAATATTCTTTAGCCGTATATTCATGAATTTATTTCTGGACCCTCAATTCTGTTCCATTGGCCTACGTGTCTGTTTTTATATCACTACCGTACTGCTTTGATTACTAAAGCTTTGTATTTATAGTTTGAAATCAGAAAGCATGATGCCTCCAGCTTTGTTTCTCTTTCTCAAGATTGCTTTGGCTGTTTACAGTCTTTACAAATGTTAAGACTGATTATCTGTGGAAAATGTCATTGTGATTTTGTTAGGAATTGCACTGAATCTGTAGATGGATTTGGGTGTTACAGATATTTTAACAATATTAGCTTGTCCATCCATTAACACAAGTCATCTTTCTATTTATTTGTGTCATCCTTAATTTCTTTCATCAATGCGTGGTAGTTTTTAGTGTATAAATCCTTCATATCATCGGTTAAATTTATTTCTAAGTATTACAATGTTTTTGATATTATTGGAAATGGGATTTTCTTTATTTCTTTGTCAGGTAATTCATTGCTGGTGTATAAAAATGCAACTGGTTTTTATATATTGGTTGGTTCTCCTGAAACTTTACCAAATTTATTATGTTTAACACTTTTTTGCTGGGTGCTTTAGGATTTTCTGTACACAAGAGCATGTTATGTGCAAATAGAGACAATGTCACCTCCTTTCTGGTTTGGATGCCTTTTATTTCTTTTTCTTGCCTAAATGCTCTGGCTAAGACTTCTAGTACTCTGTTGAGTAGGACTGGTTCAGAATGGCCCCTCTATTTTTGCTCGTGCTCTGAGAGAAAAATCTTTCAACTTCTAACCATTGATGTTAGCTGTGGGCCTGTCATACATGGCCTTAATTATGTTGAGGTGTATTCCTTCTATATCTAATTTTTGAGAGATTTTCATCATGAAGGGATGCTGAATTTTGTCAGATGCTTTTTCTGCATCCGTGGAGATGATTTTTGCCTTCCATTCTACTAATATGGTATGTCACGTCTTTTGACCTACGTATGGTGAACCATCCTTGTATCTCAAGGATACGGAACACAACCAAGATGTCTGACACTTTGAGTATACTACTGAATTCGGTAGTCCTAATAGTTTGTTGAGAATTTTCGCATCTATATTTATCAAGGCTATTGGCCTAATTTTATTTTCTTGTAAGTATTCTTATCTCACTTTGGCATCAGGGTAACAATAGACTTGGAAAATGGGTTTGGAAGTATCCCTTCTTCATCAGTTTTTTGGAAGAGTTTGAGAAGAATTGGCTTAATCTTTAAGCGTTTTGCAGAATTCACTCATGAAACCACCTGGCCCTGGGCCCTCCTTTGTTTGGAGGATTTTGATGACCAAGTCAATGTTCTTACTTGTCACTGGTCTGTTCAGATTTTTGATTTCTTCATGACTCAGATTTGGTAGATTGTATGTTTCTAGGAATTTATCCATTTCTTCCACATTGACCTATTTATTAGCATATAATTTTTCACAGCAGCTCTTATGAACCTTTGTATTTCTTTTTTTTTACATTCATATGTTTATTGAACTCATTTCAATTTTTTATAATAATTTTTATTATATTATGTTAGTAGCATACAGTACATCCCTAGTTATTGATGTAAAGTTCCATGATTCATTACTTGCGTATAACACCCAGTGCACCATGCAATACGTGATTTTTATTTATTTATTTTGTTTTTATTAAATTTTTTTTATTATATTATGTTAGTCACCATACAGTACATCCCTGGTTTTTTATGTAAAGTTCGATGGTTCATTAGTTGTGTGAACCTTTGTATTTCTGTGGTATCCACTGTAATGTCTCCTCCTTCATTTATAATTTTGCTTATTTTTGTCCTTTATCTTTTTTCATGCAAAGTATAGTTAAACATTTATGAATTTTGTTTATTATTCACACAAAAAACCCCAGCTCTTAGTTTTGCTGATCTTGTCTATTGCTTTTCTGGTCTCTGTTCTATTTATTTCTGCTCTAATCTGTGCCATTTCATTCTTCCTATTAATTTTTGGCTTGGTTTGTTCTGGTTTTCTAGCTCCTTGGGGTGTAAAGTGAGGTTTGTTTGAGATCTTTATTTTTTTCTCCCTATAGAAATTTATCATCATAAATTTCCCTCAGGACCCTGTAAGTTTGGGCGTGTTTTGTCTTCATTTTCATTTGCTTTAAGATATTTCTTGAATTAGTTTTTTATTTCACCTTTAGCTCAGTGGTCATTCAAAATTGTGTTGTCTAATCCCCACCTGCTTGTGAATTTTCCAGTTTTCTACATTGCTGATTTCTAGTTTCATACCATTGTGTGAAATCATACTTGGTCTTTTACAATTTGCGGAGACTTGTTTTGTGACCTAAAATAGGATCTATTGTGGGGAATGTTTTGTGTGCACTTGAGAGCACGTGCTCTGCTGCTGGTGGATGCGATGTCTGTACATTGCTCTGCAGCCCCGTGGAGGTGCAGGATACTTGGAGAAGCAGTCTTTTCTTCCAGACTGACTCTGGTGAGGGAAGACGTCCACCTGCTGGGGAGCAGGCTGGAATATGCCGACACCCCGGGCCTGCTGGTGCATGGTGTCAAAATGGGGCGTGGGGTGGCTCCAGGTTCAGGGAAATGTGATATTTCTTCGGACCAGGCCGCTGGTGTCCACAGCTTTGACAACTGGTGAGAGCTGCAAGGGCTCCACTGAGGCCACAAAGGCTTTTGGGGATCCAAAAGCTAGGGACCAGGGCAGTGAGCGGTTGTGGATGGAGCTGAGGGTATGCATACACTCAACCACAGGGGCTAGCTGCGGGTGTCCACGTAAGTAGCAGGGGCAGGCTGCAGACAGACAAATAGTGATGGAGGCCAGAGGAAGCAGAAGGGCCTGGCAGGCTGTGGGTGCACTGCCAGCTCCAGGGGTCCTGTCAGTCATTTGCACTGCTGTGGCTTCTGAATCTCAGCACCAGCGTATGGCAGTAGAGGCCAGCGTTAGGAGTCAGGCCCGGGGTCTGCGGGCACACGGCTGGAAGGGCGAGCTGCAGGGGAGCCTGCTGGTACAGGCCAGTAACAGAAGACAAGGTTGAAAGTAGGCCCACGAGCATCTTTGGGGGCCTTAGCTATTGATGCCCATCTCTGTGGCTTCAAGATGTTGCCATGGAGGCACACACACCAGTGGAGGCCAGGGGTGATGGCTGATGGTGTGCGAACGTGCCGCTGGAGGGGCTAGCCCTGAGTGCACACATGGTGGCGGGGCCCAACCGCAAGGGCCTGGGCTGGCTGCTGACGTGGGTACCAAGCTCCCGTGGGCACTGGAGGATGGGGACTGGAGAGGAACTTGGCTGATGTTAGTGAGAAATTAGAGAAATCTGCAGAGGGTCCACAGTAGTTGTGCTGGCTGTTTCTTTCTTCAGTGGTGGAATCTTCTAGGGGCCATTTGCAGAGGTCGCCGGGAACTGCGGCCTCTCCCCTTGCCTGGCTGTGGGTGGCAGCCCCTATGTTTCTTCCCTATTCCTGACCCTCTCTGTGCATCTCAGCCTCACTGGTGGGCTGGGTGAAATCAAAGCAGTTTCTTCACCCGATGCCCCAAAGACTGTGGAAGCTTGTTGCTCACCCCCTCTCCCTTTCCTGCTGAGGGGGCCTTTTCCTAGCTGGGGCCTTCCCTCTGCGCACTGAGCAATTCTGTGGGGGAATGGGATGATGCAGGCCCAATGAGACCATGTTCCTTCTCTGCTTGTGTGGTTATTCCCAAGCGCTTGGTTCCACTATGCTGCCGACGCTTCTGGTAGAACTGTTTTTGTCCACGGGTAGCTGTGTCACCATTGATCTTTGTGCAGGGCATGGAGGCTGGGGTCTTCCATGCCGCCATCTTGGTCATTCACCAGATGCTTAAAATCTGTTTTGGTGATTATTCCGGTGAATGATAAACATTCACTCTGATGGCAACTAGCCAGACTTTCCTGATGGACAATTTCCCCAACTAATTTATTACATAGTCCACATGTTCACCACTGTTTGAAGATTTTCATTGATCAGTTATTGGCTTTTATGCATATGAAGTTTGTTTTCTGGACTTCATATTCCGGGGTATTGATCTATTTATCTCCTTTTGTGAAACAGCCTCAGTTGTGTGATGACTCTTATGATTTGATTACATTTTATTCTCTTGTAAGCCAAGTTCTCTCATCATTTTTTATAGCAAAGATTTCTTAGCTAAATAAAAAAAGATTTCTTAGCTAGTTTGCATGCATATATATAGAACTAGATATAGATTAAAATATATGAAAAGAGAAAAAGAAGAGAATCGTTGGCAAACAAGACAAGAAATTGTTGGGATATTAAAGAAGATGTAATATTCCAAGGCACACCCTGAACCCCAGCACGGCCGCTTTCTGACCTACTTCCTATCGCGAGGAGCCAAGCAGGATCAGTTATAATTCTGAGGCCATCAAGCATCACCCTTCTGCTCTGATTTGTAGCCGAAGCTCAAAGCTGTCTTTCATCTCTGCCACCTCGCTCCCTGCATGCAAAACAGAAGGTTGCTCCAGAGAATCGGCAACTCACCAAGGGCAAAGAGATGCTTTGTGGAAGTTTCCAGCCCCTTGCAGATCTTGCAATTACAGAGCTAAACTCCACAGAGAAGATAGATTCTTCTTTTCTCCCTCTAAATCTCACTTAGAGATCTAGGTAATACTATGCAAATTGCTTAGGATAAAAGGCAACTTGAAAGCCAGAGGATTGGGGAAGGGCATAGCCATCGAGAGTGCTGATATTAGACAGGATGATTGATTAGGGCAAGGCCTCAGAAGTGTTCCATGGCCGTCAGAACAGCCACTTTCCCTTTTAATGCTTTCAAATATCCAATCACTGCATAGCAGCTCTTCAGATAACTTTCAAAGCCTGTCTGCTGTTGAAAAGGCCACTAAGAGAAAATATTTGTGTATTTCTACAGCAAATGTTTATGATGTCCACGAGAAAGAATTGAAGTTGCCAATGAGAACCACGATACAAGTGAGAGGTTAAGTGTGGTCGAGACATAGAGTCAGGGGTAGAGTCCATGTGGCTTCCCTGAGTCAAGTGTGAGCACATGGCTGCGGGGCTGGACTGGGGGAAATAAGACTGCATCCAAGGACAAGCCAAAGTGAAAAGAGGCGGTGTGTCTGACAGCTCTGTAGATCAGGTGTGAGTCACTCTGAGAAGGAAAGCAGCATAATCAGAGGGTCTACTCAGAACCATCCCTCTGACAGCTCTGCGCCAGTGGCTACGACAGATAGAAGTGTGCCGGAATCCACAGGAAGAGCCATCGACTTGCTCTGAGTCTGCGGCTTTTAGCTCTCCTAGAACGCCAGTTATCCCATTGGGCTGAGAATCGGTATCTGCTTCTCAGGCTTTTAAAAGTAATGGTACTGGGCTTGACCTTCAGACTTCTAACTCTGAAAGTCAACGATCTGCACTTTGAAGGTCAAACTATCCAAGTATTTCTGAAGTTCAGCCACGTGGGATGTGCCGGTGCGGACCAGTGTGTTTGCGGGGCCCACTCTCCGAGGAAACAACCCACGCTGTGCTACTAGGTTGTTTTGGATTTGTCATAAATTGGAACAACAGACTTCAGAAGCGTCTTTCAAACTCCGCCTTTAGAAGCTAACAAAGACTTGTCCTTAAATTATTGTATTTCATTAGACTGTATGGCTTTCTTTCTTGCTACCGAATAATCCGTGGGAAGATCACTAATTGTATCTCCCCGGTTAGGGACTGAGGCAGCCGCTGTGTAAGATTCATCAAACTTCAGTAACCAAATGAACGACCAACTTGCTTGGAGAAGGTGACGAATGTCAAAGTCGCTATTTCCACTCTTGACCCCAGCTATAAAACTCTTCTTTCTCTCCTTGGTTAGGCAGTGAGCTCTGATGTACAGTGCTTCCTTTATCACACACACTTCTCTCGTGGGCACCTCTATGTGTCTCCCTCTGCTTCCCCTTCCCACAGAAGCACACGTTGGATGGTCATCATTAATAGTGACTAATTTTTCTATGACCTTCTGGAGTGAACCAACTGCCTGATGTATGGGAACATTGTAGGCAATCAGAATGTTACATGAATGATAAAAATGGCAGGGCATGAGCAAGGTAGCAGAAGCCAGCACGAATTCTTTACTTTACTACCTTAGTTTTTTGAAAACAAAGCTTTTGGGACACCCGGGTGGCTCAGTCAGTTAAGCGTCTGCTTTCGGCTCAGGTCATGATCTCAGGGTCCTGGGATCGAGTCCCATATTAGGCTCCTTGCTCAGTGGGGAGCCTGCTTCTCCCTCTGCTTGCAGCTCCCCCTGTTGTGATCTGTCCCTCTCTCTTTCTCTGACAAATAAATAAATAAAATCTTAAATAAAAAAAAACAGAGCTGTTGTTCCTTTCATTCTTTGGAATTAAAATTAGATACTTCCCCATCTGTAATCTGCAGACTTCAGGGTTACTCCTACCCATCCCTGAAGACTGTGGACTGGTTTCCATGCAACACAATCTCCCACAAACTAGCTCTGTAGCCCCGGCCTTCTCTCTCTCTGTCTGCATGGTGTCTACTCTTTCCTCCAGGAGCCCATTCAGAGGATGATGCTTTGACACTGTGTCCCCTCAGATGTTTACCAAAGTCCTGGGAGTGCAGATAGCTCTTCAAGATCCTGATTAAATTTCCTTCGAGTAAATGCCCAGAGGAGGGAAGGCTGGATCTGATGGTATTTCTATGTTCGATTTTTCTGAGGGCCGTCCATACTGTTTTGTACCGTGGCTGCACCAATTTGCTTTCCCACCAACAGTGCATTAGGGGTCCCTTTGCTCCACACCCTCACTGACATTATCTGCAGTGTCTCCCTTCCCTGGCAGGCATCAGACCATCGGGGGCCTTCCAATTTCCAGTCCTTGCCCACCAGTGCAGATAAACTCTCCAAAACTCATCTGAAGCCTGGGCTTCGGCTTACCCTCTCCAAAGACATCCTCAAAGTTTCCATCTTGGTTCAGTCCTTTTTCTGCTCTCCTGTGTCCCTCTAAGGGGACTGGCCCTGCCTCGCAAAGCATCATTTTTCATCCTCTGAGAACACTGTTGACTTTGCATATCAAAGAATCATTTGATGAAGTACACCATGATTTCATTACTAGAATAGTTTCTGATTGTGTTCTGTCCACACATCATTAGTCCTGGTATTAGGACAACTAGAACGATTCATTTCTAAGATGAATGGCTGTCCCTACCTGGGGCATTGACAGATAAAGCATGCATATTCATAAGGAAAACTGCTTTCTCCCAAATACTTAACTGATTTTTGTTATGCTTTTGTAAGAAAAAGAACCAGAAGTTTGTGGAATATGTTCAGGGCCTGGATCACTGTCATTCCTGGGTATGAAAAGCAGATCTTTGGTCGCTCTTTGATCTGCAATATCATTGCTTTCATCTGTAAATCCAAATATGAATATATACGTAAGAGTCATTGGAAAGACCAAAGAATATCACCTATGTGTAATTATCTCATGCTCATCACTGATTCTGACGTACGGTAGGTGCTTAATATACAATTTCCTTTCTCCCAAAGTAGCTCATCTCAATCGGTGCTTGCTTCACAAAGTTGGAGAAATGAATTTAAATCCTCTTATTTTTTTCATATATGAAGGATTTAAGCATTATGTGCTGAATAAGTCATGGTAAGAAATATCCTCTGTGTAAGGAGCCTTGAAAAGTTCACTGGAGAGGAACTCCTTTTATTTTATTTATTTTTTAATAGAGATTTTATTTATTTATTTATTTATTTATTTATTTATTTATTTGAGAGACAGAGAGTGAATGAGAGAGAGAGAGAGCACGAGCAGGGGGAGGGGCAGAGGCAGAGGGAGAAGCAGACTCCCCACTGAGCAGGGAGCCCAACGTGGGGCTTGATCCCAGGACCCTGAGATCATGACCTGAGCTGAAGGCAGACGCTTAATGGATTGAGCCACCCAGGTGTCCAAGGATCTCATTTTAGCAATAAACTCCTACAGATCCTCTCATGGATCCTTACAACTGCCCACATCCCACCTCGGTCAGGAGTGTGGATGCGAGAAGCCCACCCTCACCCATTTTGTTATGTGCTTCACATTCTGACATCTAAGACCGTTCACCTCCTTCTTATTTCAGTTAAAATATTATCATCCAAATGAAGCAATCTGGTATATCCAATTTCATAATGTGCCAGTATTTTGCAATTATCTGCAACATTTGTGTTTATATTGCATTTGTAAGCCTACCTCTATGTGCTCGGTTTACAAATTATAAAAGGTGAGCTTGGAAATAGGACATCAAATTTTGGTGCTGAATATGTGTGATTATGTCTAATTTAGTTGGTTTCTCTGACAAATGAATTATTTTTAAGCAGAAACCCAATATTTTTTAAAAGATTTTATATATTTATTTTTAGAGAAAGAGAGAGAGAGCATGAGCAGGGGGAGGGGCAGGGGGAGAGGGAGAGAGAGAACTCTAAGTAGACTCCCTGTTGAGTGTGGAGCCCAATTCAGGCCTCGATTCCACAACCCTGAGATCATGACCTGAGCTGAAACCAAGAGTCGGATGCTTAACCAACTGAGCCACCCATGTGCCCCAGACAATCTTTGATAAGAGCCTTTCAGAGGTTAATGTCTAGTCCCTCCCTGTGCCCCCATGTTCCTTCTCCCTCCCATGTACCCCTACAGATGTCTACCCACAAGGACTCAACTGAGTGGCACACATAAAGGAGGCTAAAAAAGACGGTGCGGCTAGATATACTTGGTCCCCCAAATCAAAGCTTCAGAAAAAGTATTACACTTGGAGGCATGAGGCCTGGTTTTCAATCCTAGGCCAAAAATGTGCATTTTTAAATGTAGTAATTAGAATGGGTCAGGTCACTTCTGGACAAAAGTCTCTGTAGACGTTTGTAGCTAGTACTTCTGAAGCTCTATTTTATTAACACAAACAGAAACCCAGCAAGTTATTCATTGCTCCTCAAAACAAGGAGGTGAAGGGAAGAGTGTTTAACCACCACAGAGAACAAAACCAGCCCATGCTGGTGTGTGTCCTTCCTGCCCGTATGTCAATCCCTTCCATGCCCACAGGGAGGTCCTGTGACTATCAGTCCTGCCAGCCTGAAGCCAGAGGCCTTCCAGAAATGGGGTGGTTCTGCAGGGACACGCCCCTGGGTCCCTCGAGGTCTCACAATCCACTCTGGGAGCATCCCTCCCGAAAGCCACACTTATTCTCTGTATCCCCCAGAAAGTGGGTGAAGAACCACACACATTGTCATTTACTCACACAACGGATGTGACAAGGACATGGAAAGAACAGAGCATGCCTCGGCCTGGATAAATCTCGTAAACATTCTGTTGAGTGAAGGAGACCAGACCGTGAAAAGTCCATGGCATACGAGGCTTCACAGATGCTTCAAGAGCAGCTAAGACACATTCTGATAGACGTCATGACAGTGGGCACCTCTGTGGTGACGATCGACTGGAAAAGAACATGGAAGAACTTTCTGGGGTGGTGGGAACACTCTACGTCTCTCTCCCGTTGGCAGCCACCCAGCTCCAAAGCACTGAGATGCACAGTAAGATGTTTACATGTAATTGTATATAAATTATACTTTAGCTCTTCAAAGGCGAAGAACAGAAGGTGGTGACTCAGCAGTGGGTGTCCCCCAGTGGGCTGAACCCTTGAGATTTTCCTAGCACTGTGAAAATAGACAGTTTGTAACTTAAAAAGCCAAGAAAAGGTAAACAACATCACCAAAATGCTCTTTTTAAAACAGGACAAGTACAAAATATGAGCGCTTGTTTTTGTATACACCAATTTCTCTATCTTTTTTTGTTAATGCTGGAGGTGAGCAACATTTTTCCCATTTAAAATACTTCTGAAGTGCCAGCTATGCCCTTGTCATTGTGTATCGGTGCTGCAGCAGTACAAATACACGGATTTTACAAAAAGAACCTCATCACCCAACATACTTTTTTTTTTTTTAATAGATTCCACATCCAGCGTGGAGCCCAACGGAGGGCTTGAACTCACAACCCTGCCAGCAAGACCTGAGCCAAGACCAGAGGAATGGCAAGTTTGCCAGCTTGGCTTCAAGCTAGATTCCCAGCTACCTCCCAGCCCCTCTGCGCCACCCCAGATGCACCCACACGCTCGCTTCCTTGACGGAAGCACAAGAGAGAAGGAAGGTCAGGTTCACTGGTCACTTTCCATGAGCTGGTCTCTGGGGATTCTCTCTTTTCCTGTTAGTCCTCGTTTTACACCACTCCCTTCCCTCTGCCTCCTTTCTGCCCCCTACGGTTGGCTCAGGGAATCCCGTTCTTCCGGCCTGATTCTATGGTAGAGGCAGGAAAGCTAAATGCTCCTGTGTCCCAATCTTCGGTGCAGCGTGTGCTGGTCATGGGCTATAGATCCAGTCCGTACAGCGTCGGCAGACCCACGCCGCTGCCTCCTCTTCCCCTTGCCTTCTTCCTGCCTCGAATGCAGGTGGGATGTTGGAGCTGCTGCAGGAAATCTGACCGTGTGTCTGCTCAGGAACCCCCATATGGAAGAGTGGGGGAACATGAAAGGGCCACACTGGCTGGGGACCGCCTGACTCAGGGCTTCTCATGATGCAAGGCAACAAAGCTCTATTTGTTTGTGGTACAGAGACATGGGGCCCCTGCTCCACGCAGCTGAAACGGTCCTCCCCATCTACGAGATCTGAGATGAGCATGATTATTCTTCACAGACGCCTTGCAGCAGACAAGCGACTTGCCTTGGCTGATGGATCTTGCAGTGAGATCTGAGCCCTTCTGTATGAAACGAAGGAGGCCATTTTCCATCCTAGGATCCAGCCTGATGTGAACTCCAGCAGTTGCTTTGTTCTCCTTTGGAGAAAGATGCCTAGTGCACAGAGGCATTGACACTTGCCAGAACCTCAAGCAGGTTCCTTCGATGCCTCTTTCCTAAGTCTGGTTAGATGCCAAATCAATGCAGCCAATGCAGCAAACCGCTGAGAAGCCTGTCACTGTCTCCGTGCAAGGAGCTGTCCTAGACATTACTGGGAAATTTTGCATCATTGAAAATACAGTGCAAACAGTTACAGATTTTCTCTATCCTCACAGGCAACTTTGTACATTATTTCTTAAATACCACAACCTAATGGATTGTGCCTCTAAAGATATGCATCTTACTATAAAATTTACTAATGTTACATTAAAGATATAAGAAAACGTGGCCCTGCTTGACAGTAGCCTTTGAATTATGACGCAGGAATCATTAACTTTTTTTCCCCCCAGTGCTCAATATTATGGAACCAGTTCTCCGAGCTTGCAAAAGTATTTCAGTGAAGGAGACAGAAATTGCAGAGCCATAGATGCCAATAATCATTGTCAGAGGCCAAAGGGGACTGCGGAAGCCGAGGGGTGAAGGAGAATTCTCTGCCATGCACTTGGGATGTGGCAATGCCATGCTCCCACATAAGGGAGCTCAAGGTTTCTATGCAGACACGCCATTAAGAAAGGACCTGTCACCCCTGGGCATCCCCCACACTTGCCCCTTTCCCATTTTTATGTATTTATCTTTTTTGACTCAGAATTAGTATCTCCAAAAGTTCCTGCTTCATGCTCACCATGGCCCTAATCCCTGGTGTGAGCTTTCATCTCTTCTGCTGACCCACTGGTCCATCACTAGGGCTCACACAAAAGTCCTCTCACCTCCTCCCTCGGGATCAGAGGTGACACCCCATCTCCGGCTGAGGCTGGAGTGTGGAAGTCATGGTATATCCCAAAGAGCAGAACAGGACCAGGAAGAGGTCTTGCCCTGTCATGGCTGAGAGCACGTGTTCTCATCTGAGTCCCCGTATCTGTGATTCCATTTGATCCCTTTCCTGTCAGGACGACTCTGCTGACAACGAATTCCTTCAGTTACTGTTTGTCCCAGAAAGTCTTCATCTCTTCTTCATGTCTGCTGCTTATTTCTGCTGCATTTCTGGCAGATATTTTTGTGTTTGTTTTGTTTTACCCTTCAACACTTTAAGAATGCCACGCCCCTGTCCTCTTGCTGCCATGATTTCTGATGAGAAGTCTGCCGTCCTTCTCATCCTTGTTCCTCTGTAGCTGAGGCATGTCCAGTGTGTCCTCAGGATTCTTCTTTGTCCTTGGTTTTCAGTAGCTTGAAAGTTATGTGGTAGGTGTGTGTGTGTTTGCATGTGTGTGTGTATCTGTGTGTGTCTGGTATTAATCCCAGTTGGTGTTCTCAGAACTTCTTGGATGTGGTTTGGTTCAGTGGTTTGGGAAGGTTCTCAGACATCACTTCTTCAAACCTTTTCTTTCTGTCTGTTTCTCTCTTTCCTGCAATTCTGTGTATGTCAGACCATTTTTTAAAGATTTTATTTATTTGGGGGAGGCAGAGGGAGAGAGACAATCCTAAGCAGACTCCCCGAGCCCAACACAGGGCTCAATCTCATGACCCTGAGATCATGACCTGAGGCAAAACCAAGAGTCAGACGCTTAACCGAGTGAGCCACCCGGGCCCCCCAGTTAGACCATTTGATACTGACCACAGTTCTTGGATGTTCTGTTCTTTTTTCTTTTATTTCTTTTTGTTCATTTTTGTCTCTCTGCACTCCAGTTTCGGAAGTTTCCACTGATCTCTATTCAAGTTCACAGATTCTCTCCTCAGTTGTGTTGAGTCTAATGATGAATTCATCAAAATAATGTGTTGTTTCTGTCACGGAGTGTTTATTTCTTTCTGGTGTATTCTTGGAAGAAAACCTGCAAAAGGATGGAAATCTCTCCTAAGACTCTGGCCGTTAGGAGCTTCCCACCCTCAGCCTCTGAGATGTCTATAAAATTTCCATTTTAATTTTTCTGTTAGTTTACATGGTACTCATTGGCTTCCGCATTAGGTAATCCAACGCGAGGGGTCTTTTGTCCAGATCCCAGGATGTCTGTTTTCCTAGAAACTTCAATTCCCTGATGCATCCAAGCACAGTTACTGATTTTCAGCTTGTTTGAATTTTTTGTTGTAAGTGTGGAAGTGACGACTTTCACCTTTTTATGTGTCTGAGCTGAAACTGGAAATCTGTAGGTCTGTAGTAAACATGGAATGCTCAGTGTCTTTCTATTTTACACCAGGGTCAAGGAATTATGTCCTTTGTATAAGGAGTCAGGCAATGGTTTAGTTAGAAACAATGTTATTGGCACCCTCACCTCCCATTGTGGGGACTAAATTACAGGGAGAAAATTCAGGGATCCATGCTTTGTGCAGAATTAGTAAAAGAGCTTTGAGACAGTGGATTTACATGGATTTTTCATTAAAATTACAGTTTGGATGTCTTTAGGCTGAAAAAAGACTAGATCTCCTGTCCTGCCTTCAAGCTGATATAGTCTCCCCAAAGCAGCGTCTACTAATCATCTCTACATGAAGTATCCCAATGCTAAATAGCTTCATTTGAGGCTTAAAATATGAGTTAGTATTGTTTGTAGCTTAGAGAACATTAATCGTGACAAATAAATGGTAAGCACAGTTGTGTGCTGTTGGGCATACACTCTACGGTCGTGGTGCTTTACCAGCTTTTGGGGGCAGAAGATGCACGGGAGAAGACCAGAGACTATCAAGAGCAGTGCGCTACATGCAGGCCTATTGCAGAGCACATCAGCTAAAAGGCACAACGCTGAAATATTGGAACTCTAACAGATGAGGGTGTCCCATCCAGCCCGGGTCATTTGGGAGGGATCACACAGAGAACCCACTCACCTGTAGCTCTGTCAATGGAAATTTTCTATGGAATTAAAAATAAAAGTAAGCAATCGAACTATCTGCCATTAAGGTAACAGGAAATAAATTTGTGTTATTCAAAAAGGACATCATCAAAACTAGAATTCCACATGTGGCCTGTAGTACAGGTTTTCCCCAGTGAGCTGTCTTGGATGCCCCATGGCCTTGCTTCCCCTATTTGCAGAATCTGCTCAGACCCTCCCTTGTCTGGATCTGTGAGGGCTCCCAGAGGAGGCTGAGAGAGGAATGGTGGCCGGCACCCCATACAGCAGGAGGCCAACACTTTCTGCCCCAAAAGGTTCATTTTCTGTTCTGTGCAGTGCTGAGCGATGGCCGCCCAACACACGTGTCACACTAGGCACAGAGCGCTGGGGCTCATCCTGGGCAGGATTCAGGCAGTGCCTGATGGGGCAGAGTGAGAGACTGGTTCTTTGACAGTTATGAGGATTTTTGTTAATTCCAGATTTTATTTTATTTTATTTTAAAGATTTTATTTTTTTATCAGAGAGAGAGAGCATGAGCAGGGGGAGCAGGAGGCAGAGGGAGAGAGAGAAGCAAACTCCCTGCTGAGCAAGGAACCCAATGTGGGACTTGATCCCAGGACGCTGGGATCATGACCTGAGCTGAAGGCAGACACTTTAGCAACTGAGCCACCCAGGTTCCCCATGCCAAATTTTAATACCAATTAATACCACGTCAAACTCACTCAATAACCCGGGACTGTTCAACTAGCTAAAGAGAGTCCTGGAACAAAATATAGCCCAGTGTCAGGGACACATTTATGAGAGTAACATTCAAATTACAAAACATTATGGGCATTTGGAAGAGAAGTTTTCAGGTATGTCTGTGTCTATGTGTGTTTGGTCTCTGTGTATAAATGTATCAGTATTAAGAGAACATCAGAGAATCCCAACAGTAATTAAGCTTCTTAAATTGTTTTCACTGAAAATAGAAGTCTCGGTCCAATGATCTTCAGCAGATCTGTTATTTCCAACCCCTAAACTCTTAGTCTACTTGGCTTCCCATCTCACTAATGACACCGAAGCAAAGCCCACTGCTGGTGTCCTTTCAAAGGAGATACACACTGAATGTACCCATCACCCATGGCCAAAATACCTGCTACAGCCACATGGCTCCAACATCCTTAACATGCCCTTGGCCAAGAGAAAGACAACAGCATGTGCCGTGTTAGAGCGCGTAAAGAGGTCCATCCTCACAAATCTTTGTCTCCAAAAACTCTCCTGGCTCCGAATGCACCTGTCATTCTATGAAAAAACACAGCACGGAACATTCGACCACTGTCAATATTTACCCTCTGTCTTTTCTATTTTTTTAAGCATAAACTATAAGTTTACAAATACCAGTTTTCAAGATATGTATTGATCCATGAGTAAATTTCTGAAAGGCCATAGGCAAACCTTGGTACTATAATCTCTAAAGCTTTTAGAACCTTCTGCTTTGCAAGGAACGAAATCTTAGCATCCCACACGGGGCACCATGACACAGCAGCATAGCACGAGCGGCCGTGAATTGAGAAGTTATGTTTCATGAGTGCTAGCTAGTGTCATTCGGTCATGTAATGCTTGGCATGACTCCATCACATAGGATGAAATTTTTAATTTCAAAAGGAGAAAGGAAGTAATTTCAAGTAGACCCCGGGCATTGAGGTCCCTTGGGTAAAGCATAGATTCTGTGTTATTTAAGCCCAGGTCTGCTGGCCTGAGAGCCCATGCATGTGAAGTGCTTTCTGTGCTATTCCAAAGTAGAAGGGGTTCATCATAACAGCCTGGAAAAGTTGGGGGGGGGACAAATATTCCTAGTGCTTCCTAATTTCATAGGTAAAGCATCTGACTTTCATGCTAGACCTACCCACAATCCTGAGCACCTGGGAGGTGAAGGAAGAAAAGCCCAGTGTGGTCTGCACCCCTTCCAGACCTGTCCCTTCTGCATCCCCCTGCCACCCATCCCAGCACTCACACACCTCACACAACCGCACACTCCGTCCTCTGCCAGAGTGATGCCCTTGAAATTCTATTCTCGTTCCCGAACATGTCTCCACCCTCTGCCTGGAAAATCCCACTGAAGCTTGACACCTCACTAAAGCTTCACCTTTTTCCTGAAGACAGTGAGTCTTCCTTCCGTGTTCTCACAGAGGCATTTTAGATATCCATTTTATTCACTGTCAGGTTGATGACTGTCTGTTGGCAATGTACGCAGCCCAGCACCCCGCTCAGATCCCAGGACACACAAAAAGTTTGGTAAGGCTTCGGGAGACCAAAACGTCAGATGCTAACCCCATTGACCTTGACAAGAGCTCCCAGGTGCCACAACATCCATCCAACAACTCACTTCGCTGTTCTT
The DNA here is from genome assembly GCF_017311325.1 of Ursus maritimus. Classification (NCBI taxonomy): domain Eukaryota; kingdom Metazoa; phylum Chordata; class Mammalia; order Carnivora; family Ursidae; genus Ursus; species Ursus maritimus. Next base: position 96,854,703 of record NW_024425563.1, on the reverse strand, counting down.
TTCTTCTTTTCATTCCCCGCATGTTAATGAGAAACACTTCATTTAAGTGCTTAATAAACAGGCAATTACTAAAAAGGCATTTTAGGTCTGCTCTATTATTGTCTCTAACAAAAAAGTGATCCTGAGAGAGGTACAAATAAAACCCCAACATTTAAGGATCACGAGAGGCACCCGAGATGATTCCATATCATGTACATTCTGTTTAGGGGGTTGTGCTCCTTGTTAACTGGTTTGGGAGTCATGGATAAAAGACTCATATAAAACACCTTTTCTGAGAGCTAGCTGACACCGGGAAGGAAGCCCCACAGCACTGAATTGGCTAATTTTACGAAGTACCCTGTCTTCATTGGTCTGTTTATACTTGGTTTGCCGATTTGTTCAGACTGAGGTCATGTGTAGAAAACAGTAGAGCTTTGATGCCAGTGGACCTTGGAGGGGCCTTCCTTCTCATCATCTGTTAATCCCGACTGAAACCCCCGGCCCTCTGCAGTGAACCCCTGACCCCGCTCTCAGGAGGGTACCACAGAGATCAGACCTAGAAGTCCCAGGCACGGAAGCAAGTCTGAGTCTGTGACTTACTGTCTGGCGCAGGCGACTTCTCTGGGCCTCAGTTTCTCCTCGATAGAATTGGAGAAGTAAGGCCATATAATAATCTCAAATGTTTTTCAGAAATTTTCATTTATTCTGGCTCCTGGTGATTGCATTTATTTCTCTCTTGACATTTTGTTTTATCAGAATAACACAAGTTTGGGTTTTAATATGAAACAAAGCCTTCCCAAATTCCACCTTTTCCATTGCTAATTCCCACTGCTAGGGGCAAGGGCTTTAAGCTTTAGCCTTTTCTTCTGGTTATGACGTACACCTGAATTTCTTTTTTTAGAAGATTTTATTTATTTCTTTAAGAGAGAGAGTGTGTGTGAGCAGGGAGGGGCAGAGGGGGAGGAAGAAAGGATCTCAAGCACATTCCACACTGAGTGTGGAGCCTGACGTGAGGCTTGATCTCACAACCCCGAGATCATGACCTGAGCAGAAACCAAGAGTCAGATGCTTGACCAACTGTGTTACCCGAGTCCCCTACACATGAATTTCTAAGTATTGGCATACACCTTGAATTCTTATTGCTTAGTTTTGAGCATTGCCTACTGAAAATGAGGATTATATTGTTAGATACCATGCACACACAGACACACACACATACACACTTTCCGCCATACACACACACACACACACACACGTGCGCACGCTACATGTCCTCCCATCTCCCCAGTAAAGTTTGATCAGATCAATATTCTATATCATAATTTTATCACTAAATGTATGTCGTTCACGTCTGATTAATGGGATATAGCTGAGTAAAATTATACTTCGTATGCATTTTTTATCCTCATCTCACCCTACATTTCAATTTTCTCTCCTCTAAACTTCCTCATGAGTCGTGACCTATGTCCAGCTTCCTCCAAGCTTCACAGAGCCTTTCCGTGGGGTATCAGTGAGCAGGTCATAAGAGACCCTGAAAGCCCAGGCTCCCTGCAGCCGGGATCTTGGCTGGGCCACAGCATGGGCTAGGTCCAGAAGTTCCACCAGGAATGCAATCAGGAGGAAGGAACCTCTCCATATTTATAGCTTTGTAACTCGTCATAGCCCAGTTTGCAATCTCTGAAACAGGTGGCACAGGACCACATTTTGGTGGAGAGGGAAATGAAAGTCCTCAGCGGATGGAGGCAGCAGGGCACAGAGGAGAGAGAGAGGTGGTGTTTGGCCAACAGAATCCAGCTGCTGGCAAGGACGCGGGCAGGTGGCTTGGGTGCCTGTCCCCTTTATGACGGCAGCATCAGTGTGCCCTTTCCGGGGACAGCCTGCTTGGACAGGTGCACGCCTGCACCTAGGCTTCCCTCACCGCTCTCCCCGGAGTTCTCTCATATCTCCAGTACGGCATCTCCTTTACCCTGGGTTCAGCGCGGGCTTCGCCTTCACTTAATCCACTCTGTTTGGTAGAGCACGTCCTCCATCAGCTGATTAAGAAACAGGGAAGGGAGATGAACTGCAGAGACCTTGCATGTATGGAAATATTTTTATCCAATGTCATATTGAAGTTGTGTGTTGGCTAAGTCTAGAATTATGGATCATATATGATTTCCTACAGCGCTATGAAGTCATTGCTATCTAATATGACATCTGAAATCATTCACATTCTTGACTGTTTTGGCACAGCCTCCCAACTTTGGTGCCTTGGGAATTATGTCCACAAATCTTTCATCCTTGTCTAATGAGAGCATATTCCTCTCCACTTGAGCATAGGCTGGAGCATTCGACATTCTCTGTCCACTGCAGTCCAAATTGGTAATTTCTAGAGAAACACAGTTGACTCTTGAACAATTCAGAGGTGAAGGGCGCTGACCTCCCACACAGTCAAAAATCCATATACAACTTTTGACTCCCCCAAAACTTTACTAACAAACAGCCTACTCTTGACTGGAAGCCCTACCAGTAACACCAATAGTCAGTCAACAAAACCTTACAAAAAAATTCTTATCACACTTTTGGCTCAATCTTTCACTCCCTTTTCCTGGCTCTATCCAGGAATACTGTTTGAAAGCATTTCTTCCTTTGGGTGTTATTTTCCAAATGGTTGCTGCTTATGAGATCATGTGAGAGGAGAGAAAAATGTCATAACTTGAGGGTTTCTAAAATTCTTAGCCTCTCCATAGAATATACTAGTTACCCCAAACTTATCTCTTCCCGCTTTCCATACGTGTTACACGTTGGACCTCTTTTAATTTCTCTGTTCCTTCTTCCTTCCGTCTGTTTACTCTCAGCAAAGTCCTGATTCATCTGCCCCACCCCCTCCTCTCCCTGGCCCCTCCATCTTCACTCTGGCTACTCCATCTTCAACCTTAAGCCTCCTTCTGTTCTAGAAATACAACCTACTCTTTGAGCCAGATGGCAAAACCATGGCCCAGGGGTTGAATCTGGCCCACCAGCTGATTTGTAAATAAAATTTTGTGGACACACAGCCCACTCATTCATGTAAGTGTTGTCTAGCACCATTCATGCCACAACAGTGGGGCTGGGTGGAGGCTCCAGACCTGAGAATGGACTCTGGCTCCTTCCAGGAAAAGTGCAATGGCTTCTCTAGGAATACTGATAATATGCCACCACCTTCTTCCCCCTGCTTTGTCTCTATGTTCTCCAGGTTGCTTTTCTTTCCTTTATTTTTGTTTGTTTAGGTTGCTATATTCCAGCGAAGAGGAACCTCTGTGATCTCTGCAGAGCTCTGTGAGCCACCACTGCCTGTCTGCTCACACCCGAGCATGCTGAGTGATGGCGCGCTCCACATCGGTGCGATCACACCTCTGGGCCAGACCGTCTCCTTCACTGTCCTCTCCGTTTGCCCTGGCACCACCACTGGGACTTTGCATCTGTTCAGAGACACAGATGCCGCTTTCAATGATCCAAATGGAAACTGGAGTTGCCAAAGTATGAGTGTTGTTGATGTCATAAATACATTTGCAGAAAAGTTAATCTGTCCTATGGTCATTCGAGATATCACGTTAATAAAGGAGTATTATTTGTGAATTATATAAAATTATCACACAAAGATTACTGCTTGTGATAATAAGGGCATATTATTATTATTTTTGTGGCACTATTTGTAGGCTCACAGCCCTCTCGGGAGCTTTCCTGCTGCAATCTGAAACTGACCCCATTCGCAGAGGGCCAGCAGACAATGACAAGAGGCAGGGTCACTCCAGGTTGGCAGGTGGCAATTTTAATAACAGCAAAAGGTAACTTACATATGAGGCTTGTCTTGGGCAGCAGCGGGATGAATGGATTCCTGTACCCACCCCCGCAAAGAGGCCCTAACTCGGCTCGGTCACGTGTACCCTGTAGATATTTTCTTTTTTTTAAAGATTTATTTTATTTGTTTATTTGAGAGAGAGAGAGCATGCAAGCAGGGGCAGAGGGAAAGAGAGAATCTCAAACTGACTCCCCACTGAGCTCGGAACCTGACATGGAGATTGATCTCACGACCCCAAGATCATGATCTGAGCCAAAATCAAGAGTGGGACACTCAACCAACTGAGCCACCCAGGTGCCTCTGGTGTAGGTATTTTCAACATCACGTCACTATCTCAAGGCTGTGTCCCTGAGAAGCTTCTGGGAGCCTGATAGGCAAGTGACACCCACATTACAGGGACAGGGGAGCAGATGAGGAGCCTCCAAGTGCCCGAGGGCCAGTTCACGGGGCCAGTCACAGTCATGTGTTTTTGATGACGTTCCCCAACATTCCACCCCAGTTGACCTGCTCTTACAATCTCACACGTCCCCCTCTCCCGCAACATGTTCTGAGCCGTCGGCAAAGGGTTCCACTAGCATGGAGGTGGCTCTTGTGGCCGCTGTCTGGCTATATTGGAGGTAGGTGCCATAGCAACAATACAGACACATGCAAGAGAAAAATGCAGATTAAGACAACTTCTAAATTTAGTGACGACTTTTTCTACCAAGAGCCCCAGGATTCAAACCATCGATCTATTAAATTCCTAGGCTGGGGCTTGAAGTATTCAGGGCATTGACTTGTGTCCTCATATGATTTAATAAAGACGATGCATTAACAGACTCATCAGGTATGAACATACAACGTTCTATTTGGGTAATGACACAGGTGCCTCCGCGAGAGGCCGTAATAATGTCCAAGGCCATCCTATTCTGAGGATAGCTTTTCTCACTGGAGATGTTTCAGTGCTCAGGAAGGACAGCTTTGTTGTCTATCATTCAGGGCTTGCTGAGTGAATTTAGTGAGGGCTTCTGTGTGGGTTATAATGTCCTCCAAGCCTATGCAGGGAACAAAGACAGTGGCCAAATGATCAGACCGGTGAAAGACAGCGTCTATCTGACCTTGAGAGGAGGGAGGTTGGCAACTTCAGAACCTTGACCCGGTTGTGACCCCCATACATGTTGGCCAGGAGAGGCAGCATGATCAGGCATGAGGAGATGGACTGGGGGTGGGATAGGCCAAACCAGGACCCCCACCTTCTCCCCTGTCTCAAGATGTTTCATTTCAGGCACAGTGCATTCCAACAGGTCCAGCTGGTAGCAGGACAACAGGATCCCAGGGGAGATCGAGTGGTTCCCCTTCCCCCAGGGATGCGGAGTAACTCACCAATCTTGGTGGGACATCCCATTGCAAATGCCTGTAGTTAAATCCTCTCCCGGGCGTGATGGGGCTTGGTGTGTGCAGCCGCGTAGAGCGTTGACCGGTGGTAGAGTCAGGACAATGGCTGTTTCCCACGACTTCCACACCATTTTGGTGTTGGATTTCTTGGCAGGGGTCCCTAGTCTGGCATGTGGGGCAACAAGTCCTGCTGGTTGATCACTTAAATGGATTAAAGCCTGGGGTGCGCCTGGGGGACTCAGTCAGTTAAGTGTCTGATTCTTGATTTCGCTCAGCTCGTGATCTCAGGGTGGTGAGACGGTGCCCTGCTTTGGGCTTCACGCTGAGCATGGAGTCTGCCTAAGATTCTCTCTCTCTGGGTTCTTGGGGGGGCTCAGTCGGTGAAGCGTCTGCCTTTGGCTCAGGTCATGATCCCAGGGTCTTGGGATCGAGTCCCGCGTCGGCTTCCTGCTCAGCAGGGAGGCTGCTTCTCCCTCTGCCCCTCCCCCCACTTGTGCACACACGCTCTCTCTCGCTCTCAAAAATAAGTAAATAAAATATTTTAAAAAGAAACCAAAAAGATTGTCTCTCTCCCTCTCCCTCTGCCCTTCCCCTGCCCCACTCAGGCTTGCTCTCGCTCTCTCTCCTTCTCGAATAAACAAATAAATGTATTAAAGCCTGGACAGTACTTTAGGCTACCTGGCCAAGGTGGCTTTACCTGTTAACAATTTAATTTGCTGCTTTAATATCCCTTTTTCCCCCCTTATCACCCCTGCTGCAGGTGGTTGAAGGAGGGGGATGGAATCTTTATTTCATGTCGTGGGTTTTTTGGTCTGATCTTACATATCATGGCCTTTCAAATGTGACCCCAATCATGCTCGATTTGATGATGTTATCGATATGTATCAATACATAATCAGTACTTAATTTTCCCAATCCCTGGTTTGCATGGCAGCAGGGGAAGGCCTCGGTTCAGCCAAGTGTAGTGTCTGCATAAACAAGAGCGCATTTAGAGCCCTCATTCAGAGGAAGGGGGCCGATATAATCAACTTGTCCCTCCCTTACCACTTGGGATTCTGTTAAGTGGCTCTATATTCTTTTGGCAGTTACCTTGGGTGGTGTTTAGAGCACGTGGGACAGGCTGTTACTATATTAACCAAGTCACTGTATTTCAAGGGCAATAGGGCATCCTTGGCAACGTGCCGTCCTACTCAGGCAAGGCAATGGCCATTCCTTCCATGCACCTAATCTGTTATGTCTACTGAAGGGTCGGTAGCTAGAGCTTGTATCCGAGCTAGGGCCTCAGCTTCCTAATCACCTGCGGGTGTCAGTGCCTTATGAGCGAGGACATGGCAGGCGGTGAGGACCACCTGACGCTCTTGCAGATGGACCCAAATGTCTTTTTACCCCATACGGGCTTATTTATAATCACCCACTGCTTGACTTTCCATTGTCTGAGCCCTAGGGTTAATCCCCTTAGAACAGCCCAGCTGTCCATGGAAAGGGTTAATAGCCAGGACCCATGAGTGATCACCAGCCAAACTGCTCTGAGCTCAGCCCCCTGGCTGCTGTGTGAGAGGCCCTACCACTGGGAGCTGGTGCTGTATGGGGGTGTATAGGCTTTCTCCCCCTTCCAGAACTGGGACCAAAATCTAGGGGCATTCTTCCCTTCTGTAGTGCCTACCCATACTTTTTGGAATCACAGACACATTTAACTCCAATGGGAACCCTGCTTGGAAGATGCTCAAAGATTTAATCTGCTTTCCTAGTATTTTTGCCTTCTCAAAGACAGCTGTGCTGCTCTGATTCCCAGACCCATATGTGCTCTTTATTTATTTATTTTTTTACCAGATGACATAAGGGAAAGAGGCACTATGCCAGGTAGGGAATAAAAGTCCTCCAAACCCCGAAATCCCTACAGAGGCTTGCATCTCTTTCACATTCTTAGGGGATGGATAGGCTTGTATCTTATCAATCAACTTTTGGGACAACATGAGTCTTACCCTACAGTACCTCACCCAAAACCTTACAACAGTGCGTGGGCCTTGAATTTTCTGAGTTCATGGCCCATCTTCTCCCCGACAGATGCTCCAGCAAATCCTGCAGGGTGTCCTACAGCAGAGACAAGTCTTTACATGTTAGCATTATATTGTCAACAAAATGGGCTCCTCTCACTGATGTGGGGGAGGAGAAGAGAGACAGGTGCCCAGTTATCTCCCATGACATATGGTGAGGTTGTGCAGGTCCCCTTGGGGGAGCACTTGAAATTTGCATCATTGTCCCTCCCACACGAAAACAAATTGATCTTAGTTATCAGAAACCTGAACTTGTTATAGACTTTTCCATGAATCTTCTGGAGGATGGAGCACTTTTGCAGAGACACATCTTGCTAAAGCATCAGGGTAAAACAATTACTCTGCAAATAATGAAACTTAAAAATGTCCCTATGGCAAAAGATCTGATGAGAGTTTCTTGTACACTCGGTAAGGGCAAAACATAGAAACTGTTTTTCCAGGCAGATAAAGAAAAACCTTTGTTCACTTCTCAAGAGCAGACCAACAATCCAAGAAAATTTTGTCTTTTTAACAGAGAGAAAAAAAAAATTGATCTTTTCCCAGTGTACTTTCAAATCCACTTATCCCAGTCTTAGTCCTGACCATGCATAAAATTCTTTCATCCCAAAGATTCCCCTTTGCAAACCTTCTCAGGCTTCCTTTTCTCATTTAGATTTTGTCCTGAATTTTCCCTCTCTAGACAGTCAGTCTCATTTCGGGACAAAATGATTTTCTTTTCCCCTCAACAAAAGTGTATTCTCATTCCTTATGCTTCTCTGACACATTTCCTAATTTCCTTACAAGGAGGGGGGGGGGATTGCATTCCTTATCATGTCCGGCAGTCTGTATTTTAAAGAGCCCTCCCTTGAGTTTTCTTTTCTTCCATCGTTGACTGCGATATTTTGGTTATCTCCTGGGCTGTTTACATTTTAAAGACAGGATAAGATTTACAGCTTCAAGGGAGACAGGATGCCAGCTTTTCTCCTAGGAGTTTTGGGGATAATTTCCATTTAAAACTTTCCTTTTTATTAAGAGTCAGAAGACTTGGGATGTCTGTTCCTTCATCAATTTAAAAAATTTTTTTAAATTTTTTAATTTAAAATTTTTTTAATTTTTTAATTTAAAAAATTTTTAATTTAAAATTTTTTATTTAAATAATAATAATCTTTATCACTTTTTTAGGGATTCCACCTCTTAGTTTCCTAAACAGGCTTTGTCACAAGTGCCCTGACCTTTTTTTTTCTTTTTAAGTAGTCTCCACACCAAGCGTGGGGCCTGAACTCATGACCCTGAGATCAAGACCTGAGCTGAGATCAAGAATCAGTCAGATGCTTAACCAACTGAGCCACCGAGGTGCCCTCACGTGCCCTGACCTTCATCCCTGGCACCTTGCACCCTCCTAGCTTTGCAAACAGCATGCAAACTTCTCACACTTACTTCCCCACTCTCCTACCTTGTCTGCCAGCTTCAAGACCCGTGAGGCTGGGAGACACTCTTGTTTTCTAATCCCAGCTCATCTTTGAACATCCAGACGTGAGCTTTAGTCTCCAGCCAGGCATCGGTGGCCAGTGGAAGTGCCCTCAGTAGAAGCCAGCCCACTGCGGCTACCAGGGGACCACACTTACCTCCCACAGTGTGCAATGCCCAATTCCTCCAGCAAGTGTGTTAGACTTTCTGGGCATCCCCACACTCATGTGGCAGTCTACAAGTATCTGACCTAAGGGCCATCCCTCCCCCATCCAGAGGTCAATGGCCAACTGGGGATTTTCCCACTGGATGCCTCTTTCCCGAGACCCATTTCTTTGGTCTCCTGTTTGGCTCTACAACTGTAGGTTCACTGATCTTTGGGGAGCTTTCCTGGCTCTGTCTGAAACCAACCCCATTCACACAGGGCAGGGAGAGAGCAAAGAGAGAGGAGGCTGCTTCAGGATGGTAGGAGGCAAAGTAATAACTGTAAAAGGGAGCTTAGATACAAGGTTTGTCCTGGGCACCAGCAAGATGAATGGATCCCTACATCTGCCCGCAAATCTTGAAAGCACCTGAAGAGGTCCTAAGTCAGTTCAGTCATATACAGAATGCAGGTGTTTTCAACATCAAGTCACCATCTCAAGGCTGTGTCCTTGGGACAGCCTCTGGGAGCAGGAAAGGCAAGCGGAACCCACTTTCCAAGGTCAGGGGACCTTGTGAGGAGGCTCCAAGTGTCCAGGTCCAGCTCACCCCTCAATCAGGGGTCGTTCTTTTTTGGTCATCTTCCCCAACCGTATTATCCTTATTATGTGTTATAAAAATAAAATATAATTAAGAAAAAAAAATTCTATTTGAGTATTTTTATGTGCAGCTTTCCCCCCTGACTTTTGAGCAAGAGTCCCCTTTTTTATTCCGTACCAAGCCTCAAGAATTATATAGGCAACTCTGAAAAAGCGTTTTGAACAGTATCACTTTCTCTATAAAGGCGCGAAGACTTCAGCTTCTCTATGCCTCTCAAGAAACCAGGACAATATATATAAAAGAAAACACCGCAAAATGTGGTAAGGAGAGAGCAGACTAGCCAGTGAGCCCGGAACTGGGGAAAGGCATGGTGATGAGTTCCCTGAGTTTTATTTTTGCCTCCTATATACCAGGCATGTTGCTGAAGGAGCTAATCACCCAGAAATGCCAATGGGTGCAGACAAAAAAGCCCCAACAGAAAACAGAAACTACTCTCTTGTGGCCAAAGGACTAAGAAGAGGAGCAACCTAGGAAGAGCACGACCTTTTATAAAATAACCACTCCTCTTTGACCAAAAGCCTCAGATGCCACTATGGCCCCACCCCACCCCTGTCAGCCAGGGTTGAGTGACCAGCTTAGACTTCCGCCTTGTGACACTGAAACAGAATGTCCAACATCTCATTGGATGTGAAGAAGGCTAACTCAGAGGTAGAGAATTTCCTCACCACTGACCAGTCACGAGGCCCCCATGCCCCACAGTATTAGTGGAGAGAGCATGCGGAATGGAGACGCCCACCCCAACCAATGGTAACAAGAGGTGTCCCTTGGGTGGACCTGTATTTACAACTCCATTGCTGGTAATGAGGTGACATCGCCTCCCTTCCCGTACTGGGGACAGCCACTTTAATGCAGTGAGCAGATTTTCAAGGAATAGATCATTTAAATTTTTTACTTTGTGGCCATATTTGTTTGCTGGGACTGCAGTAACTCTGTCCCACAAAGAGGGTACCATACACTTCTAGAGGCTGGAAGTCTGAAAACAAAGTGTGGGCAGTGTTGTTTCCCTCTGAGACTGTGAAGGAGCTGCCCAGGCTGTCTGCTTAGTGTACAGATGTTCAGCTTCCCTCTGTGCCTCTTTACACCCTCTTCCCTCTGTGTGCCTCTGGCTTCAGACTTCTTTGTATAAGGACCTCCCCGCCATACTGGATTAGGGACCCACCCTGCTCCAGTGTGACCTTATTTTAACTAATACATCTGCAACCACCCTATTTCCTAATAAGGTCATATTCTGAGGTGCTGGGAGTTAGAACTTTGATGTAAGGATTCTGAGGGGACACAACTCAACATGTAACACTAGTGGTAAACGGATCACCCTTCCAGCATGATTTTTAGAGCTTCCAGGAGACAGTCCAGTTGTCTCTCAGCTGAGCGAATGAAGTTTCCTTTGACTGTAGCAAGAGGCATGGCAAGCCATGTGGCTGTTTGACCGCAAACTGGAGTTTACAGGGATGAGATAGAGTCTTAGGCCCCCCGTTGTCCTCTCCATTCTCCTTCAGTGTGGTACCAAGAGCCAGAAGGAATGGCAGTTTGTGAAAAAGAGTGACTAATGAGGATGTTCAAATGCTTTTACTCCAGATATAATACCTGTGTTGAAATCAATATATTTTCCTTCACTAGGTAAAATATTTCACTAATAATGAACTGGATGAAGAAAATAACCCATATGTTGAGGGCATACCATTTTGCCTGGTGATCCTTCTCCCTCCTCCATTCCATCGCCCTCTTACTCCCATGAAGAATATGGCCAGTCTGAAGACTGGGAGTGCACTGACCATCAGCACATTTGAAATGGATAAACATTCCCAGGGGTAGTAGTCACAGGTTCAGCTATTAGGAAAAAAAGAGGAAAACCAAAGTAGCGACATACTTTAATGTGTTATATATATTTAACTTTGCATTTCTTTAAAGGTACAGCGTTCTAATTAGCTGCAAAATTTCAGATTGTATTAGCAATGCTAATATTTTTCAAATCCAAGTTACAGTGTTTTTATTATAATTGGATCTCATGAATGCAAACAGAAATGTATTTGGAAGAAGTGCGTATCACTGCTGACCCTGTTAGCTTATTACATTCTATTAGACCAGAAAATGTACAGACAATGCTAAAGCCAGTGTCAGAGAAAGTAGAATGTTTGCTGAGTGCTGTGACCCCACTCAATTTTCATGATTTTTCTAGCAACTTCAATGTCTTAAAAACATTATTTTTTTTAATGTTCACCGCCAGATCATTTAAATTGGAGCTGGCATTACATTGTCTGTTTCTTCGATGCTTCTTGATAGTTCCGACTCATTACTCATCACTGACATGAAGGGCAAGCATCTCAGTGAAGCCATTCAGAAACCTTGAAAATCTCATTTTCTATTACTACATGGAAGGAGGAAAACCTAGTATTTAAAATTTTGCCTTAATTTAAAGATTTCTAGGATTTTATGCAGTGAGTATTTTAACTGGTTCATAAGCATGAATCTTTCCAACTTTTCGATGCAATAAGAGAAAATAGGAGAACCCATGGGTGAAGCCCACACATTAAAAACTTTATTTTATGACAATTATTTTTTTTAAAGATTTTATTTATATTTATGTGACAGAGAGACAGCCAGCGAGAGAGGGAACACAGCAGGGGGAGTGGGAGAGGAAGAAGCAGGTTCATAACGGAGGAGCCCGATGTGGGACTCGATCCTGGCACACCAGGATCACGCCCTGAGCCGAAGGCAGACGCTTTAACGACTGCGCTACCCAGGCGCCCCTATGACAGTTATTTTGATTGCATTTATCTATTTTCTCTGCATGATAAATAATTCCTAGCTTAAAAAAGATGAGAAACCAGAAGATCATTTAATGTTATATCATTTTTCATTAAAGTTAATTCACAATGTTTATATTTTTCAAAGTCTGTACCCTTTCTTCTTTTTTTTAAGGTTATTTGTTTATATTCTATATCCATACAGAAGGCAGTATGAGATAAGCAGATGAGATGGTAAATTGGACATATTTCTAGAAATTCTTTTTTTATGCAGAAGTATGTAATGTGAATGCTTGAATGCAGTGACCAAAAATAATAATAATAATGAACTAAAATTCAGGTTCTCAGGAGCCATCAATGTTGGACAAACTTTTGAAAGCCAAGGAGGAATGTTGGGAGGATATCTATCTCAGGCAGAAGGAACTGAATGAATACAGATTCCAAGGAAAGTACACTTTTGGGGGCGATCTTTGTGGAGCTCAAGTGAAAGGGAAGGGAGAAAAGGACCCCAGGACTGATGTTATCACTCTGTTTCACCAACGGCAGGAACAGGCAGTGGAGACAGTGGTGACAGAGGGCAGATGTGATCTCTCCATCATAAAAACGCAGGAGAGAGGTGGGACTGGCCATGTATTTAGGGTAGGGTTACTAGGAAGGGTAAAGATGAAGGCTAGGATTTGGGGTGCAGGGAAGACTCAAAGAACAGAGACCAAGGGAAGAAGGAGAAATGAGAAGGAGCTTACATTGCCCAACTGGACCACCTAGAGAACAACTGTCTAGAGCATCCATAAGTATCACAGGTGATGATCTCCACTTTTTTCAGAATTGAGTATACAAAATAGCTTAGTTTTCCATGCAGCCTCCACTCTGTGAAGTTTGGGTAATCCTGGAGACATTTAATCAATTGCTTTATAAACTTTTTCCTCATCTGTATGTGCTAGCTCCAACAGAAATGATGGTCAAGATAAGAATTAGCTTGGAAATGGGAGTAAAACTTTCTCTACATTCAATACCCTCTCTGAAGATTGCACAGTAAATGTAGCAGGTGCAAGAGGGGTTCAAAATGGAAAAGAAAGAACCTGCCTGGGAAGAACAGAGTCCTGTGGCTTCCCTCCGTAGAGAAGCAATCATAGACATTCCTTGCTCAAAGGAGCCTATTCCTTAGTTAGCTGAATAACAAAGACCTAGGTAAGGGTCATTGTTTTATAGGCACAGAACTCTTTCAAACTAGCCAAAACAATAAAAGGGGAATTGGGAGACGGAGGATACAAGAGTATCTCCAGAATTTAAGGACAGGAAGCTCTCTCGAGAGGAAGGTGCCAATAACTGGAAGGGAACAACCTCGGGATAAAAGGATGAAGCCTGCCTCCATGCTATCTATCTGGTGTCACATGGCCATCACTGTTTCTCTCTGGATGTCTCCTTCATTCCTTTTTCTTCACTGTGGTCCAGGATTTCTCTAGCTGTCTCTGTTCATCTTACCCCTGTTTCAGAGATGACATCCCAGATCAAGTTTTATATGAACATTCCACACAGGAGTCCAACAGAGAATAGTGTGGGGCTCTGAGACTCACTTCCACTTCATGGGAATAGGGTGGGAATCTGATTGGTCCCCCTGGGCTAGGTGTCCACACTATTTCCAACAACTGTGATTAGGATTTTGTTATAAACAAGGCTCAAAAGGCTCTAAAGTGGTAACTAGACAAGCAACCTCCCACAGCAGGACCAATTTGCATCCCTTGGCAAGAGGCAAGTACAGACCAAAGAGCAAGTACTCAGTAAAATGCTCCTGAAACCGTTGATAAATGATAGTGAAATGCAGGGAAAATCAACCTCCCCAGGGTGAACCATCACAAGCAGGGTGCATCCTCCAAGAAAGGGGTGTTTCAACAGGAAGGAGGAAAATAAAACACATGCACTTGCTGGGGATACTGTTGAAAGGAGGCAAGCATTGGGACAGTGGTGGACAAGGTGATGCGAAGTCCCCATCGATCGACGTATTTATGACAGGCAGAAGCTTGACTTCTTCAAGGACAAACCAGAATCCTTACCTATATCCTTCCTCTTCCTGCCTGGTTTTCATACTCTCATTCCCGGATCTGCATTTACTTTTAACAATTTCGTGAAGTCTAACTAATCTGGGAGTTTAGATGCCTATCCTGGTGGACGCCAACAAGACATCAATGCTTAGGAGCAATTTCACCAAACACGAGGGGCTGGGAGAAGCTTTGTTCACACTTAGTGCCTTCTGGAACAACCCACGGCTTTCCTTCACCATCCAGAACTTGAAGGCACAGGTCTCTTGGGTTAGCCTTGGGGTAACACCAACTGGGTGGGAAAATCCCCCACCTGCCACTTACCCATGTGTGACCATCTTAGGACATTGTTTGGCTCTTCTAAACCTTTGCTTTGGAAAGTGAACATAAAAGAAGCAAAAGAAATGCCAGCTATTTAAACATTGTGTGTTCCCATTTTATGGTTTCTAAGCTTGAGCTATCGGGAGAGTTGGTAAAAGAGCAGTATTTCACCATTGACTCATCCCCAGTGGGAATGGCTTTCAGGACCAACAAGTGGGCGCAATTTCCACTGCCAAGTGCAGCCTAAATGGGTGCTTCAGAAAGACTTTCGGGAATAAAGTCACACTTGAAGTAGCACCTGTTGTTCAGCTGAATTTCCAAAGACAGAGAAGTTTGAGATCCAGGTGGCTACTGTGACAAGAGCATCGGGATTTATTTACCCACTTTTTGTGGCTGTCAATATGACACAGTTCTTCAGCACCTGGTTTGAAGAGGCAAAGGAAGCAGGAACAAAGCCCCTGAAAATACACTTGTTAACAAAATCACAGTGAAGTTGGAAGACATATCCATTCACACTTAGAGCTTTTGAAATCCTCGCAGGAGACACCTGTCTCCACTGCCAGCTTCTCTATGACAAGTGATGTCACTGCTGGGGCCTCTTGAATTCAGACACAGCAAGAGGAATGCTGCATGGATTCAGGTGCATGGATGCAACGGAAGAAATAAATATTTTGGAAGACTAAAGGGGCGTGTCTAGCACATCACTTGGAGACTAGCGCATGCTTCATAAGCATACGTGAGTGGAAAACAAACACCAACATGCCCTGTTCTGGCTCTCCTGAAAGCTGTTGACCTAAGAATTCACAGCACTTTAGTGAGGTGTTGGAAGAAAGAAGCAACATGGGTTTCTACTTCCCAAGCACAACAGAAGAGTCAATGGCATATGTTGCACTCGGCATTCATTAGGAGTGTGTTGGTTATGAGTAATGGAACACTGGACAAAAATGGCCTTATGTTTCTTCCAGAATGGAAAGACTATGAGGAGGCAGCTCTTTGCACCCTGGGTTGGCATTTGGGGTGATTTGGGAGCATTTCCAGTTGACAAATCCTGTGGCAACTCCAGGCTCCATGTCCACGATCACATTTAAAGTCAGGAGATTAGAAACAGGGCATTCTTTCTTGGGTCCCTCTTAATAAACAGTCTTTGGAAAATCCCACCAGGAAGAATTCACCCCAAATCATTGTGCTCCATCTCTCCTATCAGTTCTGGGAGGTTGGAGTCTGGCCTTGCAAGTGTCTGTGGGAGAAGGGGGCTAGGAATGCCGTGGCCACCACATCCGCCACAGACTGGTTAATAGAAACTGCAGAGACTTCCATTTCAATTCAATATAGAAGTTTCCAGGACTCATGGGGAACAGTGTAACTTCTGGTAAACTCCTTCATTGGTATTCACAGAGGCTACCTACTCTGTGGCAGGTGCTGAATTATGCACTGAGATTATAAAGTCAAAAGGATCAGTGTGTCTGGAGTAGAGTTTGCAATCTAACGAAAGTCTAAGACACCAGTGGCTCTAGAAGAGTCCCAGCTGGGAACTCAAATGATGCTCTGTCCTCCCCTCCACCCAACCACACCACCCCGCAGAGGACAACCTTTGGAAGTTTTCATTGTAGGACCTCGCCCCTCACAGGGACAGCTCTGCTCTTCCTCTCACACAAGCTGTATAGAATCAGACATGGCCACTGCCTTAATTCAAATCCCAGCCCCTCTTCCACAATACCAGTAGCCCCAAATGCCTCTCTGTTGGTCCCTTTTTAATATTCAGTCTCTCCTCCATGCTCAGGCTGACAGGGCATTTCTGATGTGCAGAGATGTTGGCTGCCATCAACCTGGTGCATATGAACTGTTCATCCCTGACTTTGCTCCTGCTTTGGGTGAAAGCCTGGGTGTATGTTTGGGATGGGCTGATGGTACACGAAGGACAGAAAGAGATTTTAAGTGATTCAAGAAGAGATCTGAAAGGGGGAAATAATCACGTTCAGTCAAGCACATCTGGATTTACATAATTTTTTAAAATTTAAATAGTGATAAAAACAAGAGGAACATAGGGGTCTACAGTGGAAGGGAAATTATTTTATGCAAGTATGCCCATCTATGCCAATATTTTACATCGAAGAGATGAAGTGTCCTTACCAGGGACAAGCGTATGTATTTGAAAACAATTTATCTAAGAACCACAGGAAGAGTAGGGTAGGTAAACTACATCTAGACCCTGGGGAAACCAGTAATCCAAGCGCACAAGGTCTGTGGAGACACACACAATGCCAGCAGAGAAGTCCCCGTGCAGGTCTTCCCATCCTTCCGGCCAACGAGAGTTTCAAAGCATGTCTGCGATCCCCGGGCGTAGCAGGAGCGCAGAACACTTCAGCTTGTCCGTGCATTATATGTGGTGACTCGGCGAATGTTCCATCTTACTACCTACTGATGAAGTTTCTACTTGGACAGTTTTGTGGTTAAGAGTTGTTGGCAGGAATTTAACAGTTGTACCCACATCTCAGTTTTCCCAAAAGCCTCGAGAAGTATCTGCCAACAGAGACAAATGGCAGTGTAACTCTTTCACCTGAGAAACTTGGACCTAAGAATAGATGAGCAAATGATAACTCAGCACAAAATTATTTCATCATTTCTTCCAATATCGAAGACATGCCAAAAGGCTTTGTTGACTTTTTCTTAATCTTAAAAATAGTGCCTGATTTTCGTAAAATGTTCAGGAACAGAGAGTAATATCTAAACAGGAATATAGAAACCATCTCTACACTCCAAGTTGTGACAGTATATTGTTGCTTTTTATTTGACCATAAGACATGAGTATTTCTCATGCATGTCATAGTTTAATAGCTGCAAAAACTTTTTTCGTATGGATGTGCAATAGTTTAGCTCACCATTCCACAACTTTTGAACACTTGTAAACTTTGTGCTTCCTTTTTTGGTCTCTGTCATTAATTTCCCCATGAGAAATTCCAAGCAGTGAAATTTATGATAAGCAAGTATGAATTTTTTAAAGATGTTTAATACATATTGGAATTTATCTCTACAGAGTGTTTATCTATTTGACCACACTTTTTTCCAAAACTTGGTGTGATCATTTTTTAAAAAATACCATAAAGGTACAAATGCATGGTGTCGCTATAATTTCAGTCATTTGAATATTAGTGAGTTTGGATTTCAGTATGTTTATTAATCACTTTTATTTTTTATCTTATGTCTTGCCTTTTGATAGACATGACCTTGCCTGGGTTATATGTTTTTCTTACTGATATCCATCTTGCTATATTTAATTCATCTAATATTTTAAGAAGTTGAAGTGGTGGGTAACCAAGGAGGTAGAGGTCTGGCAGTCAGACTACAAACACAAGATGTAGAGCTGTGAATCCCAGGCTGGGAGTTTATGTGTTTCATCAAAACCTTGATGAGTCCGGTACAGGGTCCAGGGCATGGAGAAGCTACAGAAGGGCCCCCACGTGTAGAATTGCAGGAAAGGTTTGCAATGGCCCGGGGGAGCTCCCAGAAGGAGCAAAGGGCACTGGACCATATCCATGGCACTGTTTTACCAGGATCTGCCATGGTGCTTTGCTTCACAGAAAGAATGATCTTGTTCAACTAACAATGATAATGTTGACTTGAGAAAAGTTCAATAAGATAGAAGAAAATCCTTTTGGATACATCCGGTTTTATCTCCAAATAATACCAGGAACACGGAGGTTCTTCCTTCTCCCCACTGAGCACTCACAGAAGCACACAGTGTGCGTCTCCTATCGTGCTAAATGCTCAAACTGAGAGCACTCCAGTCGAAGAGTGCAGAGATTCACCATCTCCAGCTTCAACTTGGAAAGGCAAGGAAGGCACATCTTCTTCCCTGCCTGGTTCCCAGGGCCAGCTTGTGTCTGAGGACCCCAAAGCGCTTTCCAGGATGGGCTAGACCCTTCTGTGAATTCAGTGAGGTCTAAAAGCAGGATGAGGAGTAGCAAAGAAGTCTCCAGATTAGCAGCAAATGCTTATGGACTGGTAGGAATCTGGTCTGGATGCGAAGGGTGTCCTGATTGGCCGTAAATAAGACTGCATTGCTCCTGGTGATGAGCTCTAGTGCACATTCATACAGAATTCGGAGCAAGGAGGCAAGGGTTAGACAGCATGGTGGACATTCCTTTCCCCCGACCAGCACTCAGTCCCTTACAAATTCAGTCCACCGGAACTTCCCCATCTGCTCATTTACTTCCTTTTGAAGTAGTCATATGACTTGCTTTGGAAACAGATGTAATTAGTTAAAATGAGGTCACACTGGGGTGATTTGTTACTGCAAGATCACACGTCTTCCTATTTTATGCAGAGACCTGGAAATACCAATATTAATTCTACATCGTGTGGGGGCCAGAAAGTAAGTTCTGTACTGAAGCATGTTGTGAACCAAGAGACTGCAAACAGACTTCGAGTGGGTCTCCATGCCCAGTCCACACCCCATTGAGGTTTCTGGGGCTCCTTTGATCTGTTTGTGGGGCATGCATCCAAGGGAAAGATGGGGAGAAGCGTTGGTGTCCAGAACCCCAGAGTGGTTACAGGGTAAGAATTACTCCACCTTATCTATCTGTGAAAGGTAGGGTTCAAGTCTCTGAGGACCAGAGCCCAAATCATGGAGTCATGAGAGATGGAGCTGAGATTGAACAAGGCTTGAGACTCCGGTTTGTCAAGATGAAAAATGTCACGTGGTCTGAATTTTCATTAGCTGATTACTAGTTTATTACAGTTATAAAATAGATCCAAAATATAGAATCTCTTCAAAGGTTGATGTCCCTGTGGTAACCTAAAAATATCTGGAGGAAAATTAGGTTATCTTTGAACAAAAAATACCCGTCATGCTGCACTTTTCTTGTGAATTCTTAGCATTATCTTCATTAATCCTTTCAAAGTCCTCAATGGATTGCTAGCAAATGGGCTTTGTAGCTGTTTGACCACGTGGCTTCACAGCATCTCAGGGCCAGGAAGAGACCCTGTATCTCCAAGGACTTGACCCTGAGTCTCAAAATCTGAAACCCAACCTGATGTTGGGGAGTTCTATGCATCATACAGGGCACATCTTGCTCAAAAGGTGGACAAACAAAGAGATCCAGTTGGTTCCTCAGGAAGTGGAGTCTGGCCAAGAGGAAGGAGGCCTTCCGAGGAAATCTTTCCAGACTATTCTCTTCACCTGCCACACAGCACACCTCTCCAGCTGCCCAGCTGCTGCCTCCTTTCACATGGAGTGAAAATGTCCCCCCAATTTCAGATACTTTCGCCATGTATTATAAAGAAAAATTCATCTCGGACCTTCAGATTAGCATGCCCTCACTTCGTATGGCATTTAGACAATTTTTTTTAAAAAACCTGAAAATATAGGAGATCACACCACACAATGATCTGAAAGTCTTAGAAAGCAGGTTATATGGCTGGAGGAGAGTTATGAATAATATCATTTTTTCTTCCCCTTGGATTTAAATCATTTTAATAATAATGTAATTTAAAAATAATGAAGTGCTCCTTAATGTACCCAATGTCCGGTCAGCAGTTTTTATTTTATTACTTTTACTCATTTATAGGCATAAGAGTCACTAAAATCAATAGGCTTTTTAATCCCATCCGGACCACAATTTTTAAAAAGTTATGCTTTCTCAAAGCTCTCATTTTCCTTGACCTTCAAGACGACACATACTTCCGGTTTTTTCTTATAACTTTTGGCTGCTCTTTCTCAGCATTGTTTTATAGATTTCTTGTTCTTTTCCTGATGAATACATACATATCGGTGTCTCCAGAAACACATTTCTTCTTACTATATACACCATCCTTTATATTTTCATTTACTCCTATGTAATGAATTACTCTCTTTAGTTATTATCATTTCTAAATATTTAGCTCTTGACCAGATCTCTCCTCTGTGCTTCATGGTATCTGTTCCGTTTTCTCCGGGGAGGGTCCTACTGAGTGTTGGGAGGCACCCCAAGTCCTAAAGTGGAAATTATTTTATTTTCTTCAGAAAGCCTTCTCCATCACCATTGTGAGATGATAGAGAATACATACTGGTCTCCACCCCCCATTCCTGACACAGGGCTCCTATCACCCTAGTGATATGAACGCTAGGAACATCTTCTGTTCCGATAAGGTGATGCCGGGTGGCCTCCTGGATCCCGCCTGGATGGGGCTGCTCACCAGAAGGACCAAGCCATGATTAGAAGCTTGGGATTTTCAGCCCCACCTCCATCCTCAAGAGGGGAGAGGGGAGAGGGGCTGGACGTGGGGCTCAGGGTGGATCATGTCTGATGAGGAAGCCTCCAATAGGAGGGGGTTCAGAGAGCTTCTGGGTGGTGAATGCATCCATGTGCTGAGAGGGTAATGCACCCCAGCTCTATGCAGACAGATGCTCCTGTGCTCAGGACCCACCTAGACCCCCCTTAGCATCTCTTCATCTGGCTGTTCTTCTGCATCCCTTATCGTGGCCTTTAATAAACTGGCAAATACAAGTGAGGTTTTCCCTGAGTGTATGAACCACTTGAACAAATTAATCAAAACTGAAGAGAGCACTGTGGGAATCTCCAATTTATAACCAAATCAGACAGAAGTTTTGAATGACCTGAGGACCGACCACTTGCAGTCAGCGTTTGAGGTGGGGGGCAGTCTAATGGGACTGAGCACTTAACCTGCAGGGGACCTGACACCATCACCAGGTAGCTAGTGTCAAAATTGAGTTAAATTGTGGGACACTTAGCTGGTGTCCCAGAGAATTGCTTGGTGTGGGGACCAAAAATCAGCCACACATCTGGTGACCAGAAGTTGTCAGAGTGAAGTGTCCCACACGAAGGTAAAGGAGACACACAGGACAGAAACACAGAAGGTGGACCAAACAGAGTTTTCCTTCTAAACCATACACCCAGGATCCTAAGGCAGAAACTTTGAACCCGTCCTCTTCTCTCCTTTTCCCTACCGCTACCCCCAAACCAGTCACCGTGTCCATTTTTTCCCTTCAAATTTCCCTTGATTCTATGCTCATTACAAATGTCCATGATGTAGAACATTGTCATTCTAGCTACCCCACCATCAAGCTATTAACTTGTCTGCTTGTCTCCATAATTGTCCTATTTCCAGAAATCTACACAGTAAATCCAGATTACTTTCCTAAAACCTGATCTGAATATGCCATCATCCTGTTTTCAATGTTTTATTAAATTCCTATCGATTGGAAGATGACCTCCAAACTTCTCACTGTGCCCTGTGAGGACCTTCATGATCTAAACTCCAGGCCAGCTGCCCACCCCTCATCTCTCCTTCTCTTCATGCCCCAAACTCTTCCAAGTCTGCAGGTGTGCCATTAGTCCCCTCTTCTCTGGGCATTGGAGGAATACATTTAGTGTCCTTGCTTGGAAGTTTGAACTCAATCTTCAGAGAGCAGTTCAAATATCATGTCATCAGGAAGGTCTTTCTTGAGAAAGACGGTAAGTAATGGTAAGTCCTTAGCATTTGTTTATGCTATCAAATAAGTGAACACCACACATTTTTACAATGACTAGCTTAACTGTCGTCTTTCCCGTTATCATATAAGCTTTCTGAGGGCAGAAGCCACTTCTCTTACGTTCACAAAACAGATGGTACATACCTAACACATTCTTTTGTTGAACGAATAAATGGGGAAATGTCCTAAAACCTTGAATTTATGTGATAAATTTAGTTGTCATGGAGAACAAAGGTGAATTTACCGTAGAAATTATCTGTTGTGGGGCACCTGGGTGGCTCAGTCAGTTAAGCATCTGCCTTCAGCTCAGGTCATGATCTCAGGGTCCTAGGATCGAGCCCCACATTGGGCTCTCTGCTCCACGGGGTGTGTGCTTCTCCCTCTCCCTCTGCCTCTCCCCCTGCTTGTGCTCTGTCTATCTCTGTCAAATAAATAAATAAAATCTTTAAAGAAGAAAAGAAATTATCTATTGTTGCATAGAAATTTACCCCAAGGCTTTGTTCCTTAAAGCAAGCATTTATTATCTCAGGGTTTTTGGGGGTCAGGGATCCCAGGAGCATGTTCTCTGGGAGCCTCTGTCTCGAGCTCACTTACAAAGCTGCAATCGAGGTGTGTTGATGGGGCTGCAGTCTCATCTGAAGGCTCTCATGGGGAAGATCCGCCTCTGAGCTCATACAGCGATGGTCTTCAGGACTCAGCTCCTTGACAGTGTGGGCCAGGTCCTTGCCTTGTGGGCATCCCCAGGGCAACTCACACCACAGCAGCAAGCTTCCATCGATTGAGCACACAACAGAGAGGCCTCCCAAGACAGAAGCCAGTCTTTTTGTAATTGGAAAAGTGATATCTCATCTCTTCTACTGTCTTTTGATTCATTTGAAGTGAGTTACTCAATTCAGCCCAGACTCAAAGTGTGGACATTCCATGAGGTATCAACACCAGAAGGTGGGGGTCATCACAAGTTTGTGCTCACCATATGTCCTGTCCTATCACTTTGCATATTTCATTTTCCCATTTTCACATATAAATTTTAAGTGTGAATCATCTTTTATTTTTGTACTTTCTTGTCCAGTTTTTGCTGTCAAGGTTTTTGCTATCATTATAAAATTGGTGAGTTCTTTCTTTTTCTCTCCCCATCCTTCCCTCCCTCTCCCTCCTTCCCTCTCCCACCCTCCCTCCTCTCCCTCTCTCTCTCTCTCTCTCTCTCAATACGACTTCCTTTTTCAGCTTTTATATTGTTATTATTATAGGAAATAATTGGTCATTTAAAAATGAAAGTAGGGGCGCCTGGGTGGCACAGCGGTTAAGCGTCTGCCTCCGGCTCAGGGCATGATCCCGGCATTATGGGATCGAGCCCCACATCAGGCTCCTTCACTATGAGCCTGCTTCTTCCTCTCCCACTCCCCCTGCTTGGGAAATAAAATCTTTTTAATAAATAAATAAATAAATAAATAAATAAATAAATAAATAAAATGAAATGAAATGAAATGAAAGTAAATAATTGTGGTTTTCTCCTTGCTATGCCCCTTTGGACTTTGTTCCGTGAAGGTTTTCCGCACTTCGGAAGTTTTTAGAGGTGCTGGATGAGGGTTTCCTGCACAAACTGCTCAAAGTTTATGTAATGCTCTGACCCTCCTGTCTGACACAGTCACTTCAATCCAAAGGCGTTCTGAATGGCATCTGAATGGCATCTGAATTTGCATATGAATGGCAAAGAAGCAGGAGGAGACTGTCTCAGCCCATGTAAGACTGGGAGGGCGGTGATCACGTTGGCTCTGTCCCCGGGCTGCCCAGGTCAGAGAGCTGTGCAAGAGGGTGAGGCAGAGCTGGTGTCCCGGTGCCGGACATCAGGGGAATCCCTTCTGTGGTCATATCCCAGAGAGAAAGACAACAT
The DNA here is from genome assembly GCF_017311325.1 of Ursus maritimus. Classification (NCBI taxonomy): domain Eukaryota; kingdom Metazoa; phylum Chordata; class Mammalia; order Carnivora; family Ursidae; genus Ursus; species Ursus maritimus. Next base: position 96,830,766 of record NW_024425563.1, on the reverse strand, counting down.
CTGTCCTATCAATGCACAGACACAGAAAGCTGCCCATAAAACTAGAGCACAGGATATCGGGTTAGAAACCATGTAGGTCCAGATAAACAGAGAATTCATATAAATAGCTAGACTTTGCAGAGGATATTCCGTGTGAATAAACACCTCCAGATACAAACTGATGAAGACAGTAACTGAGATGAACATTGGACAAGTCCTCGTGTGGGGATTGGAGTGTGGGTTCTAAAATAGATACACACACACAGAGAGAGAGCACCAGACACACACGTACCCACACGAATATACACATAGCTACACACACCAATGCAGATACACACAAAAAGCCCAAGCACATGCACAAATCCAGACACAAAGTACACCATGCACACACACACAGACACAAACCCAGACACACACCAACATAGACACACAAACACAAAGACACACTCACAGAAAGACCCAGTCCAAGATACACACAGTTACCCAGACACACAGACACAGACACACACACATTGCCAGACTCATGGACCTGAGGACCACGTGGGCAACAGAGGTGAGACATGAGAGAGTAACACACGTTGGAGCAGAGGCCCTGGCGGGGTGGCCTCCTCCCAGAGCATCCCTGGGGAGACGTGCTCACCAGCTCCAAATGAAGAAGCACTCCATCTGAGAAACGAAGTGACTCCATGTTCTCTGTGGTTGGTGTAAATATTGCACTGCAGGTGACAGTTGCACAAACGAATGCCACTCGCACCAGGTGTGAGCTCACCAGCTCCTGAGAACCCAGCTGGGAATCTCACCCACGCTCCGGGGACCCTGGAGGCTCTGTCTCCCACAGATTGGTGGACAAGTGTGCCCCAGCCCTGCGGTCAGAACGCTCTGCTCCAACAGGGTCAAATGCACTAAGCGAGCTTTCCAGAGAAAGCCTTCCCTCCCGGGTGCTCCGTGCCCGTGCCTGCCGCCGGCCACGCATACACACCGACAACCGGCTACCCGCTGATTGAATCTTCAGCACGTCTTGAAATGTAATTTTATGCATATCCCTTAGTTAAAATTACTGTATTGCCTTCTGAGAATTAATAAAGTGCCGGAGAAGAACAGTTGCATTTTAAATAAATACTATTCAGGTGACGTGGTTACAGATAATTTCATTTCCAATTGCATCTCTGATATGCAACATGACACAGCAAGACAGAAAAATGAAATGAAATTGCTTAGAAACTAGTGTGGTCTCCTGGTTAGATAAATAAACGGACTACAGTCTGACGGTTTCATTTCAATTCCCTAGTGTAATTTGGTTTAAAATACCATGCAATGGAAAAATTTTATTTTCATGGAAAAAAACAGTGCTCTGGAAGTGTTCTCGTGGCAACCCTCCTTTTTATTTTGTTAAAGATTTTCACATATTATCCCCTGCTTTAATTTCTGGCTGTATTATCTTTCTAAAAGCCATTAGCACAGTTTTAAAACAGCAGCGTGTTGCATTGTTCTCACTGGTCTTTCTTGATCGAAGAAGCTTTTGGTATGTCAACCCTTCATTTCTTTAGCAAGGAGATGAACCCCACAAGGCAGTGGGCTAGGGTGTTGCTGGGACATGAGGGGAGGCCGGCGACAGTCCCCTCCAGTGTTCATTTATTCTGATAGCAATGCAAGATCCCCTCCCCCCACCCGGTTTCTCTTATTGTGCCCAAGGCTCTATGCTAAGTCCTCCTGAAGAAATGATAAATCCCTTTCACATGCAAACAGAGCAATATGGATTATTGGCAATATTGTGGACAGATTGCATCTATGGGGGGGGGGCGCTCAGCTGGGGGCACACTGTCCAAAGATTTGGGAGCAATCCCGATCTAGGTAATGCTGTGCAGTGTATAAGTCTAAGTGGAACAGAGTGAGCAGAACATTCTAGAAGCAAGTCTCGGGTTCCTGGGCTGATGAGTAAATGCCATTTCTGGAGTGTCCGAGGAGGAGGAGGGGGAAGGGATGCAGCTTTCATCTCAGCCCTCATGCCAGTTCTGTCTTCCTTCTTTGCTTTTCTTCCAGTCCTTTGCGGGTTTCACCCCTGTGGAGACGAATCTTTCTTCTTCGTGTTCTGTTCTGCAAACGGTTCAGACTGGCTGGCCATCTCCACTCCTGTGAAGCCCAAGAGCATAAACAGCCCTACTTTGTCTCACAACATCTCAGAATCGGACGGCTACATCCTGCAGCTTCCTCTCGGATTCCCGCCCCAGCATTTCCCACACAAGGAGCCCCACGGGCTCCATCCATCATTTCACGGCGACCTGTGCCCCGGAGCTTCTCCCCGGCACACTGCAGGTGCACAGGACGGCTCAGCAGAGACACTGGCTCATCACTGAGAAAACTATCTTCCCCCTGAGCCTTGTCCAGCCTGAGGATTTATTCCCTTCCCAGCTCCAGCACCGAAATCGTGTTAAGTAGTCTCCATGCCACTCTGCTTTCCACCGTAAACCATTTTCATGGATTCTGTTCCGGCGGCATTGTGGATGCCCTGCTTCTCTCCATCCCCTCCTTTCCTCTCCAGTGAAATTCCATGTGATACCATCGAGGTGTGCTTCTTTATTTATTTTTAATAGCTTTTCATTTTAAGTCATCCCCATCCCCCACCAACACATCTCAGAGCCTCCTCTCTGCAGCGTGCCTGTGTATTTCACTTCCCGGGGGCATTACTGTGTTTCCTTTGGCCACCGGGACTGTATGCATTATTCATTGACGGCACTTGTTCAACAAGAAAAACATCGGTATGTCTACAGCCTTGCATCAAAGTCTCTGAGGTATCTTAAGATTGGGACTCATATTCCTGACTCAGTAATCCCACTTCAAAGAATTTGTCTCGAGTCATCAGTGGTCCAACCGACCATGTACAGGGCTACGCAACACAGACTGTGTAAACCTGGGAGAAATCTGTAACAATTTTAGTGTCCAAAGATAATGTTCAGAAACCTTCTGCTAATGCCGTCTTTTCACGGATAACCATGAAATCTGGGTGTCAGTAGGTGAAGTTCCTTGGGAGACACAATGAAATACAAAGTACAAATTCAGAATCATAAACGTAGAAATGCCATTAATAGGGGAAAAAACACCAATAACTTTGGGGTGGTATTTGTAGTCATACTAGTCTTTTATTAATTACGGAAATACATTATTTCTTGGGTAATGTATTCAAATCACTTGAAACTCCAGTTGGCAGGTTACAAAGAGACAAGATATACTGCTCCTGGGGCGCCTGGGTGGCTCAGTCAGTTAAGCGTCTGCCTTCAGCTCAGGGCATGATCCCAGGGTCCTGGGATCGAGTGCCGCATCGGATTCTCTGCTCAGCGGGGAGTCTGCTTCTCTTTCTGCCCCTACCCCTGCTCATGCTCTCTCTCTCTCTCTCTGAGAAATAAATAAATAAAATCTTAAAAAAAAAAGAAAAGAAAAGAAAAGTAACTTCCTATTTTTCCTGCAAACCTGTGAATATGAGTTAATTGAAAAATCTATCCATCTTTAAAGAAAATTCTGGGGGAAAAAAGGGATGAGCTCAAAACTCATATCTAGAGCAATGCTTTCCCAAAGCATCAACAGTAAGAGTCACCCAAAACTGGCTTTTCTCAGAAGCAAGAATTGTAGTTCCGTGCAAAGCTATAGGCTTCCAGGACCTGGGGGTACTTGAGGAAAGCGAGTGTGTGGAGTATGACATAACTTGTGTAAACAAACAAGCAAAGTATATGTTTGTGTATGTTCGTATATATTTTGTCAGATATATATTCAACATTTCTGTATATTTTATATATATTCAGCAAATGTCTAACTACATCAGAATGGATCCATAAGCAGTGCTTACCTTTGGAGACAAGGCTTGGATGTGGGGTGGGGGCACGAATTTCATGTTCATTATTTATCTTTCTGTATTCTTTGCATTTTCTCATTTTATTTTATTTTTTAAGATTTTATTTATTTATTTATTTATTTATTGATTTATTTATTTATTTATTTGGCAGAGAGAGCACCCAAGCAGGGGGAGTGGCAGGCAGAGGGAGAAGCAGACTCCCTGCTAAGCAGGGATCCTGACCTGGGGCTCAATCCCAGGATTCCGGGATCATGACTTGAGCCGAAGGCAGACACTTAACTGACTGAGCTACCCAGGCGCCCCTGCATTTTCTCATTTTAATCATTCACTTCCTTTGCTTTAAATATGTGTGCCATCAGGGCTATTTAGAAGTGAGACAAAGGACCGTATCTTGCATTAGTGTCTCTGTGTGTGCCTTCCGTATCAAAAGGACCGCTTGAATAATATAATTGAAGAAATCCTGTTCCCTTGTGATAAACTGGAAACTGGTTTGCTTTCAGTGATTTCTTGAGCTTATAGCTTAATGGCATCATATTGAGGATAAATTTCAGAAGGGTGTGGATGGCAGTGGCAGGTGTTAGCAGATTCATATTTGGCTGCCATATTTAATAGACAGTGGTATTCTTGGCCTTAACCTGACCACATGACTTGGTAGATTCCATACTGCAGTGGGAATCTGGATTTCAGATTTGAATTGTTCTCTGTGACTCTGTTTCTCTCTATATAGAATGAGGTAATCTGTATGATTGTTTCCAGCTCAAACATCCAAAGATTTTGGAAAGTACAAGTGTGCCATCCGTTCATTTTGTCCTTGTCAGGATGTTTTAACACTTATGCCAATCTCATAAAATGAGTTTGATAAAATTGAGTTTAGCCTTTGGAAAAGATTATCTTTGGTAGGTGGTTGACTGTGGGTTTAATCTCTTTAATTAATATAGATTAAACACTCTCAATTTTCCATTTTTCTCTGTCCATTTGGGTAAGCTGTGTTTTTCTAGGAGTCTGCTCATGCCATCTAAACTTCCATGTTTGCTCGTACAGATGTGTGTGAAGTCATCCTCTTGTCTTTTGAATGTTATCATATTCTAGTGGTGGACTTTTGTCATTCATGGTATTGACTGTATGTTTCTTCTCGTGTGCACATGCCCCGTCTCCTCTCTATTCTAGGTTTCTTTTCTATGTCATTATTTCCTTTCTATTATATTGTTGCCTTTCTTTTGCTTCTGTTGTATTCGTTAACTGTGGTTTTTTGTTTTTGTTTGTTTTTTTTGGTTTCTTTGAATGGATCTTTGGAAAATAGATCTTTAGCCTTTGTCTTTTCTAAGATACATGGTTATGGCTGCCACAGTCCCTCCAACCACGTCTTAGCTGTATCACGTGTTTAATTTGGGGCATTTTTACTGTTACTCAAACATTTCCTAATCACTATTGATTTCATCTTTGATACATTCATCATTACAAGTGAATTTCTTAATTTCCTATAATGTGGGCATTGTCCAATGTTATTTTAACTGTGAATTTCTTGCTTACTACCACTATCATCATAGAATATTCCTTGTGTTTTGAAAAGAATAGCTTGAAGTTATTTAGTGCAATATTCTGTTCCATGTAAATAATATTTAATTTTTTGATAATCTTTTCAAAAATCTCCTATGTCCTTGATCTATCAGTTACTAAAAATCTAAAACTATCACATTATCTTTATGATATTCTCTTATAAATTATAAATAAATACCAAATATGTAATAGATAAAATATAAGAAAACATATAATATAAAACCTATGTAATATGTATAACATAAATACTATAAAATGTCCCTCTTTATTTTGACTTTTTTCTGCTTAAAGTTTATTTTCCATAATATTAAATAGCTACAGTAGCTTTCTTTTTTCTTTAAGATTTATTTATTTTTTTTAGAGAGAGAGCATGTGAGAGCTTGAGCAGGGGGAGGGGCAGAGGGAGAGAGAGAATCTCAAATAGACTCTCCAATGAGTGCAGAGCCTGAGGCGGGGCGGGATCCCATAGGGCTGGATCCCGCGACCCTGAGATCACGACCTGAGCCGAAATCAAGTGTCAGACACTTAGCAGACTGAGCCACCCAGGCGTCCTGCTACGGTATTTTTCTTTTGGTTTACAGTTTACATCACATACCTTCTTAAACCCTTTTTCTTTCTCCCCCTTCAATAGTGTCTCTTATAAGAAACGTATAATTGGATTTTGTTATAACTTTTTCCTATCTGCAAAGATTTGTCTTTGAGTATTGAATCCATTCATATTTAAAGCCATTTCTGATATATTTGGTTTTACTCTATGATCTTATAATTTGTGTCAATATGCCCTGACTTTCTGATGTTCTTTTTAATCCATATTCCTGTATTTGATTTTTTTTATAGATTGTGTATATTTTTAAATTATTTCCTTTGCTTTCTACTTACTTGATAGGTATATATTCCTTTACAATTTTTTGTGGTTTTCTTGAAGAATACAACTTATTACAGTATGTCTATACACACACACACAAAAACACACACGCATACACACACTGCAGGGACACCACAAAGACCTTACAATGTATTAAACCTATTTACCTCCTCTCAAATCTATACTCTTGTTATCTTGCATATTAATCTTCTTGATTATAACCGCATTATATATTATATAAATGCATATTACAGTTGACCCTTGAACAACATGGTTTGAACTGGGCGGGTTCATCTATAGGGAGATATTTTTGGATAAATACAGGACAGGACTGTAAATGTATTTTCTCTTCCTTATGATATTCTTAATCACAATTTCTCTTCCCCAGCTTACCTTATTGTAAGAATATAGGACATAATACATTTAACAAACAAAATATGTATTAATTGACTGTTTATGCTATTGGTAAGACTTCCAGTCAACAGTAGATTATTAGTAGTGAAGTTTTGGAGGAGTAAAAAGCCATAGGTGAATTTGTGACTACACAGGGGTCAGCATCCAAACCCCCATGTTGTTCAAGGGTCAATTGCATGTATAAACATATAAATATTTGTGTCCATGAGTGACGTATATAACACATAAATGAGCATTAATTTACTCACAGACATAATACTTCATTATCAATGAATGTCTGTTTCAATCTGAGATCATTTCCTTCTGAATGAAAGTCATCTTTAGTTTTATTACTGAAGATCTATTGGTGACCAATTTCGTTTGTCTAAAGTGTATTTATTTCGGGGGCGCCTGCATGACTCAGTGGGTTAAGCATCTGACTCTTGGTTTCAGCTCAGGTCAGGATCTCAGGGTCGTGAGATTGAACCCCGCATAGGACTTCACACTGGCTGGGAGTCTGCTTGAGATTCTCTCTCTCTCCCTCTGCCCCTTCCCCCTACTCCTGCTCCCTCTCTATCTCTCTTTCTCAATCTCTCTCTCTCTCAAAAAAAGGAAAATGTATTTATTCCCATTGTATCTTTTATAGATGCATTGTCTTGGAGACTGATGCTTCTGTGTGATGTTTTCATTCTCCTACCGAATTTTTCTACATCTTTCCCTTCTCTTCTAGTTTCCATTGATCCTGTGCAGAAGCCCATTTAAGTTCCCACTGGGGCTTTTTGGCCATTGACCTGATTTTTTCTCTCTTCTTCAAGGTTGTCCTTTTAGTCTTTAATTTTCAACTTTTAAAAATCATATTTCTAGGGGCACCTGGGTGGCTCAGTACGTTAAGCATCTGCTTTCAGCTCAAGTCTTGATCTCAGGGTCTCAATGGGGATTCTGCTTGTCCTTCTGCCCCTCCCCCCAACTCATGCCCTCCTTCTTTCTAGCTATCTGTCTGTCATCTATCTATCTATCTATCTATCTATCTATCTATCTATCATCTATATTTTTATCTCAAGTAAGTTAAAAAAACTTTTAAAAAATCATATTTCTAAGTGTATTTTTTGGGATGTACCCTTCAATCTCTTGGTGCTTCTGAAATCTGGGGCTTGTCAACTTAAACATTTTTAGAACATTCAAAACCATTTTCTCTTCAACTACTATTTCTGTCATTATTATTCTCCTTCCAGGATCCCACTTACATGTCATCATATTTCCTGCATCTGACAGATCTCACAACTTTTTCTTCTGAGTGTTTCATGCTTTTGTCTCTTGATGCATTAGTCTGGATATTGTCTTCTGATTCATCTAGGTCACTAATTTTTTGGCCAACTATTAATAATGTGGCCAACATACCCATTATCTGGCTCTCCATGGACATGTTTCATTGAGTGTAATTGCTCTGTTTTTCTGCCACGTAGTCTTGTCTTTTCAAATTTCTGATTGTTTGATATTGTATATGAATGTTCCATGGGTGATCTGAGGCTACTATGATGCCGACTTCCTCCAGGGCCTTTTGGGATGCAAGATGGACATAATCCAATCCGATATCAAGGTGATTCCCAGCTAAGCTTCAGTCCCTGGGCTGGTCTATTCCGTGTTCATATTTACTCTCAGGTAGTAGCTGTGTGGAGCCCAACACAAAGCCTGGGACTAAGCAGGACCCTCCTGCCTTGTGGTCCCTGAACTCTGGCTCTTGTCTGCTTGTTTTCATGACAGCTCTGCTGGCTTCTTGGCACCTCACCAAACTGAAATCCACAGAGACCCCTCTGTCAAAAGAGCCCCAGGAAGGTATATTTAATCCTTGGCATACCTCTTCTCCCAGATTCCAGGTCACAGATTTTCAGTGCCTTAAAAGTTCTTGAATGCCTTTATGTTTTTCTTAATTTTATGTTACATGACCTGACTTTCGGATTTCATCTCAGTGTTGGCATTTATCTGAATGTCCTTATCCAAAATGGACATTAGCAAAATTCCCCACAATTATATCTTAAACCCTAATTTAGAAATGTGGCATCAGATATTAGCTTTCCTGGAGTACCTACAATTCATCTGTGTTAAAAGAGCTTCTCATATAATTTTACATCGTTGCTGATTAAATACTGGCAGGAGTAACAATTAAGATTGTGTGGAGTTAAAATTCCACTTAAAATTATCTTATAGAGATCAAAATTATGTTAAAATACAGCTGACAAGAAATGTAAATAGCTCCAGAAGAGAAGAAGTCATAATGAATTGCATCTAAATATTTGATATGTCTTCCCTCCAGGGTAAATTGTACATCTTTACATCTCTAGTGGCCAAGATAACAGGATTACAGTATGTTTCTATATGCTTTTTTGGGATAGCACGGTAGTAATTCTTCTGATAAGGAAAGAACAGAACATCATATATCATGTCCACTGGGATGGAATAAGGAATTTATTACATGAGACAACAGATAAGAAAGCATTATTAATTTTAAACATCTTGAATTTTTCATGTGTCATCATGAAGTTTTTGAATACACGCACAATACCATGGAATCATTTTAGCTCAGCATTTTGGACCGGGAGGCTGACAGCCCTAAGGTTGATGCAGAGAGAAAGGGAACCGGCCTCTGACCCAGCACAGTTCAGCCTAATTCTCTCAGTAATCCTCTAAGGAATTACTCTTTCTTGATTATTTGGATATAAGGACCCCAGGGCTCAGAGAGTTTGTGCGAGTTGGCCAAGGTACCCCAGGTAAATATCATAGAATTGCAACTAGCATGTCCACCTCCCTGGGACCTAGCCCAATGTCTCATAGTTCCAGCTTTTTCCCACCACGTTCCCCAGGGTGGTGGCAGTCCCTCACCCCCTGCCCTCTAGTATTTGGGGCATGCCTGTAGAACACCCAGGCAGTCCACGGTGCCTGTGTGGGTTCTGTTGTATGGCTGTGGCCCTCTTCAATCCTCCGTGATGAAAACTGACCACAAATGATTAACGCCCCTGTATCACAGCACCTCGTTTTCAAACTCTGGCCTATCTCTCTTAGAATTAAGGAGTCTGATTGCATATGGAAGAATGTAAACCAATGGGCCCGATCACTCCTCACTTGGACTAGGGATACATTCCCTGAGGGAAGGACATGTTTCCCCACACAGTTTTCCTACTACCCTGTATTTATGTTGGGGAACTCCTTTCCTTCTGTCTGCATACCTTCTCTTACCTAAAAAGAGGACATTCCTTTCAGCTATCACGTGTTTCTGTAACTTCACAAAGGCTCATGAATCATTCCTCTTAGCGCATCTAGGGTGTTCGTATTGGACGTCCAAACCTCCGTATCATGTTTAATGTTTGCGGGCTGCTGATGGGAGAATGGTCTAAATCACAAATGTTTGCTGAGTATTTAAGGCTGTGTTGGGTTTATTTTGTTGAGAGAACTGCAGGTTCCTCTCCAGAGCGGCAGGCAGCCCCTGGGGGCCCCGTGGTATCATATGCTAAGATAGCGCTATCCCACCAAAGTTCCGACCCACCCTCTCTTCCCTGCAAGTAAACCATGCCCGACTAATGAGTAATATTTAGTATTCGATAAATAAGCCCACAATCGCAACCCCTCCAGAATCAGTCCAACGTGAAACTGATATTTGTACCGACACGCGGAAGGGTTCATTCTTCACAAAGGCGGAACATCGCTGTGGAAGGTATTCAGCAAACCAGTGGAATCACTCAGCAGAGCCTGGGAGAAAAGGTCAAGGCGATAAAATAAATTTGAGGAGAATATGGAAGTACTCATCAAGTCGCACTTGGGATGTCTTGTTGACCTTTATGTGCAAGGCAGCATTGTTTCTAACATTTCAAAGCAATGCTGTTTTTTTAATTTTACATTTATTAAAAAAAAAAAAAGCAGAAGTGTGGCCTTCCATGCCCAGTGTCTGGTGTGAGGTGGAGAAATTTGGACTTTAACCTGACTACTGCCAATTCCTGTATCCTCCTCGGCTTTCTTTAATGAGAGACTGTGGACTCTGGGAAACAAACTGAGGGCTTTAGAGGGGAGGGGGGTGGGGGATTGGGATAGGCCGGTGATGGATAGTAAGGAGGGCACGTATCGCATGGTGCACTGGGTGTTATACACAAGTAATGAATCATGGAACATTACATCAAAAACTAGGGATGTACTGTATGGTGACTAACATAATATAATAAAAAGTATTATTATAAAAAAAAAAAAAGAAACAGTCCGTGTGTGTTGCATCAGGTGGACGCCCCCTCTGTGGCCCTTTATACAGACACATGGTCACCCCTCTTACCAACTCTATGAAGTAGGGTTTATTGTCCACCATTCCCATTTTACAGACAAGAAAACCCAGGAAAGGAAAGCCAATTATAGATAAACTTTATGGATCATCAGACATAATTAAATGATCATCAACTGAACTGTAAAGAGATGTTTTAGAAATTATAATAGATCCAGGGCACCTGGGTGGCTCAGTGAGTTAAGTGTCTGACTCTTGGTTTCTGCTCAGGTCATGATTTCAGGGTTGTGAGATCGAGCCCCGCCTCGGGCTCCATACTCAGTGCAGAGTCTGCTTGGGATTCTCTCTCCCTCTACCCCTAACCCCCCCTTCTCTCTAAAATAAAGAATTATAGTAGACCCTTAAAAGGAGAGGACCTATGAGCTTGATTACAGGTCTTGGATTTCAGTTCCCTTCTTCCCACTCACACAAGCAAAGCAGAGCAGCCGTCTCAGCTCCCATGTGCACGGGAGTCTGCATTCGACCCCTTTCCATCAACTTACCTTGTAAGATCTGTCCTCATCCCTGCTTCTGGCAGAATCCTCTCCCTCCACCATGTGGCATTCCATTGACAGAAGATTCCATAGCCGTACTGCTGTCAACATATTCTCATATCTTCGGTTGCCTTCATTTTATTATTATTATTATTATTATTAGTTTGCTTTCACAAACGCTGTGGCTATTATACGTTCGTGCAGGGGTGAATATGCAAGTGCTCCTGGAGGGTGATGCCCAGTGTTGCATCTTTGGCTGTTAAAATGCAATGAAGGATCCCAAAAGGACTTCTAAAGGGATTGTAGCCAATTTCTCTCCCATGAGCACTGTATGTGAGTTCCTCTTGCTTTACACATTGCCAACATCTAAAGTAATTAACTAATAAAAGTAATTTTTATTAATTTCTCCCAGACATGTGTGTGCATGCATGTGTGTGCATATGTGTGCGTGTAATGCTGTCCCAGGGTTTTAATTTGCAACTGCAAAAGAATTGTAAATGCAAACTAAATTTGTAATTAAGGGCGAGAAGAGCTGCTTCCTATGTTATTTATCGTGGCAGCTTTGACTACAACCAGCTCTGTGTCCATGCTTCGATGGTTCCCGAACAGCAAGAGCCACGCAAGAAAACTGGAAGGCGGGAGCAGAGTAGTACGTAGACACGGCCATCCAGCACCACTCTTTGTCATCTGTGGTCAGAGGAAGCATGAGATACTGTCAAGAACATCACACATTGTAAAAAAAATTGAGAGTGAAAGGCGAAGCATCATTTTTCTCTCCTGGATGAAAATTCTCCGGGAATATAAGTCACAGCTGGAGGCTGAACAGGAGAGGTAACGGTATTTACCACAAATAAAAAAGGGGAAACACGATGTGTTTTAGATTTCATTTAGCATCTAGATTGATTATTCTGTAACTTGAGTTGTAGCAAATTTCTTAATAACTCCACTGGGGTAGCTGATGAATGGCATAGAGGCAATACATAGAAAGATTAACCGGGGATGAAAATGTTCACAGTTATTATTACATGACAGAAAGTAGGTAACAAACAGGATGTACGAAATGACCCCAATTCTGGGAAAAGATACCCACGTGACTGAAAGCACATTAAGGGATTTCTAGAAGCAAACATCACAACAGTTTTGAAAGATAGATGCCATTTCTGAATTGTGGAATTATGTATAATTTTTGTTTGCTTGCTTATGTTTTTATGGCTTTACAGTTCCCTGGGTTGGGCATGTGTAGTTCTGTAATAAGATAAATTGCCTAAAAAAGCCCATGAATGACTGAGTCCAGCAAAGGAGCTTGCCAGCAGCCAAATTCCCTCTCACTCCCAGACTGCATTGAGGGTGTCGGGCAGAGTTTTAGGGTGGGGTAAAAATACGCAGGAAAAAAACACTTGCAGGTATGTAGGGCTGCGTGTGTGTGTGTGTGTGTGTGTGCGTGCACGCGTGCGCGTGTGCGAAAATGCTAATGACCCTTGAAGGAAGTGAGTTTGGGGGTAATTGGTATTTTGCACTATGTTTTTTCTGTTTTAATAGTTCCCTTCCACCGATTTGATCATCTGTTAGTGCACACGTGCTAGCATACTTTTTTGTTGTTGTTAATAGTTACACAATCTTGGAAATTTCCTGGGCAACTTGGTCTTAGGAGCATTTCAAAAACCTTCAATACCAACCATAGCCAATGCATCCATCAGAGGGCAACACGAGCCAGTCATTAAAATCACCAGAATTATTTAATCAGGTACAGAAGAATCTGGTTAACTTATAGATTAAAAGGGGCAAGGAGCTTTCTGATAGTCAAGCAGGTAAGTTTCACAGTTGAAGGTTATAATAAATTAAAAATCTATTACATGTATAGCAGACAAAAAGATAAATATACAAGATTCTTCACTATATGATTGATTGATTGATTGATTGATTGATTTAACAAATCATGAATATTTAGTATGTGCCAGACACAATTCTAGGCTTTATGATACAGCAAAGAACCCAATAAGTGAAACTCCTGCCTTCTGAGAATTGCATTTCAGTAAGTACAGGTAAACAACAAAATAAATAGGTAAATTACACAGTGCAACAGAGGTGATAAACGCTGTAGAGAAATATAGACCCTAGAAAGACAAACACGAAAGGGGCAAGGGGTTGCAGTTTTAAGCAGAGTAATCAGGAAAGGCTTTATGGAGAAAGTTGTATTTGAGCAAATACTTGAGGGAGGAAAAGAATGATCCAGGTGGATCCTTGGAGTAGAGCAGTGAAGGTAGTGGGAAGAGCATGTGCAAAGGCCCTGAGGTAGGAAGGAACATAGCCAACATATGGCTAGGAGGCAAGGGGAATTTGTAGCAGTAGGCTGTGGAACATTCTGTAGGTTCTTATAGACCATTGGCAAGACTTTGGATCTTGAATCATACAAGAAGACATTTTGCATGGTATTTCACACAGCTGAGAAGAAAAATGCAAAACAAGCTATAGTATTATGAGCTCCATCTTTTGCTAAAATTATACACAAATTGTTGGGATTTTTTATCTTCTTCTCAATGGTGCTTCTGGGGCTTTGAGACCTCACCTTTATGTCACTCCATCTTCTTAGTGGCCAACTTCTGTGTCCACACAACCACTACAAAAAAATGTCAGTCTTCGAAGATTCTTGGCACATGCAAGTGCAGTAACTTTCATCTCTAAATTATTTCAGCATCCTTCTATTAGGTCACAACCTATTTCTTTTCACACACTACCCTGAACCAACCCAGCTCTAACGATTTAACCCTCATTATGGTATGTTTGTATGTTAAACACAGGGATGCAATGGAGCTCTGACCTGGCATGGTCTCTAAAGAGGGTGAAGATGACACCATCTACACAGCGAGCAGAAATGAGGCAAGCAGACCGTGTGTGTTGGTATGCAGGGTAGAGAGCTTTGCTGGCATAGAGAGGAAAGGAAGGCAGTGAGCTGGACTTTGGGGTCACGCATCCATCCTCCAGCGGCCGTGGAAATATGAAAAGATGGGTGTCTGTGGATGCCTGATTTTCAAGAGATTCGGGCTTGTTTTGAAAATAGTCAGGGGACATCACTGTGGGGGAGTCACTGGAGAACCAGGACAATGCTGACTTCCCCACAGGTGGGGAAGAGAGAAGGGGAGAAGACAGAAGTTTCCCTTGGGAGGACTGGAAGAACAGCATTCAGGAGGAAGAAACACAAATGTCAAAGTTTCAGAAGTTTCTTGAAAGGATCAGCAACCAGCTTTGTTAAAGCCTGTGAAGCCCTTAGCACAGTGCCTGGCTCATTCTAAGAGTTCGATCGATGTAAACTGGTCCTGTGCAAGGGTTGAGGAGTGCTAACAGCCCCCCTCCAAAGAGGAAAGACTCCGATTTTGGTTTGTTATCAGCTCCACCACGTACTAGATGATGACCTCTTCGAGACTGTCTTCACAGCCTTCACTCTTTGGGAATGAATACACTCTATGAAGTAATGCCTAGAAAATAATTCTGCAAAGCAGGATGCATGCCGTGAATATGTAATAACTGTTAGCTATTAGTATTTGTCTAATCAATATCAGCCAGATGTGAAAGAAGCCAACTCTCAGACCTCTGATCCCGATCTTTGATGATCTGGAACAAACGCATGTGCCGTGAAAGGAATGTGGAAGAAAGCAAATGCAGTCCCGTCTCAACAGTAACACTAACTTAGGGAAAGCAGTGTCTACACAAACTCGGTACCAATATGGTATTTAACAAGTAAGATATGTCCCCGGTTTTGAACACTTTAATGAAAGCATTATCGCATATCAGCAGTGCTGGATTCTTCTCAAAAGTGCAATGGGATCACTACCACGGAAGAACAGTTGCGGGCTAAGAAACCAGTGTATCATGCATCCTGGAATGATATCAGATATCCAGTTGGATGACCTTCCCCTCTCCCCTTGCAACTCTCTTAGGAAGAGAAATCAGAGTCTTACTAGCTTTGCAGGAAAGGGTATGTGTTGGGCGCCTGGGGGCTCTGTCTGTTGAGCATCCAAGTCTTGATCTCAGGCTAGTGAGTTCAAGCCCTGCATTGGGCTCCACCCCGGACATGATGGAGCCTACTTAAAAAAAGGGGTGGGGGGAACCTGGGTGCTCAGTCGGTTAAGCATCTGCCTTTAGCTCAGGTCGTGATCCCAGGGTCTTGGGATGGAGTCCTGCATCGGGCTCCCTGCTCAGCGGGGAATCTGCTTCTCCCTCTACCCCTCCCTTCTGCTTGTGCTTGCTCTCTCTCTCTCTCTCTCAAATAAATAAATAAAATATTTTTTTAAAAAGGAGGGGTAAGGGGCGCCTGGGTGGCTCAGTCGTTAAGCGTCTGCCTTCGGCTCAGGGCGTGATCCCAGGGTCCTGGGATCGAGCCCCACATCAGGCTCCTCTGCTGGGAGCCTGCTTCTTCCTCTCCCACTCCCCCTGCTTGTGTTCCCTCTCTCACTGGCTGTCTCTCTCTCTGTCAAATAAATAAATAAAATCTTAAAAAAAATAAAATAAAATAAAAAGGAGGGGTAAGTGTAGGACAAACATTGAGGGCAAGAGACTCTACTAGTTCACTAGCCCTCCACGGCCAAGATCCGCCAGGTGTAGATCAATACTGTGGCCCGCGATCTGCCCCGGGAAAGGAAGATGCTGTAGCTTTCTCTCTTAATTAGCTCCTTCAACTCCATTCATTTGTTCGTTCGTTCATTCATTCATTCATTCATTCATTCAGCAGGTATATTGAGCAGGCTACCCGGCATATAAAACATGGCTCTCCACTTACAGTTTTGCAGCCTTGGTGGGTTGATTACAATATTAAGGTAGAACTGGATGAGGGGAGGCTTTATCGTGGGCAAGAACTCTGAATTCAGTGCTCGCAGCAAGATGCTAGCATCGGCGAGTGGCAGGAGCATTTCAGACCATGACACTGAAGCAGTAACTCAGAGGCTTAGCGAAAGAATGGTCAGTGCTCTTGCTTGGTTTCTCATCCCAAGAGCAGTGCGGAGGGTGGCCGGAGGTAAGGATGTGCATCTCAGCTGGAACTGAACGCCCAGGACCAAGAAATCATAATTGTTAACAATCCTGGTTTCTAATAATCAGGTGCTATTTTGATGGAATATTTTACAGGCGGGTGTAGAAATGTCTAATTGCTTCTATGTTATACTATTCCTTTCTGGGAGTTGCTTAACAGAAAGAACATTCCAAGGGAGCTGACAGGACTATTTATAAGAGGAATTCTAAGCCGGAATTATAACACCGATGCCTATCGAAGTAGGCGGAACAATATTGATTGCTTCTTTTTTTCTCTCTGCTGATATTAGCCTTACTTAGCATGGGCACAATCTGCAGGAGCGACTGCATTTCATCTTGCACTGCTCTTTATACCCACAGACTGAGACAGAGACTCTCAGACGAAACCTTGCGTAGGTCCCATAGATGTCTGCTCTCTCTCAGGGAACACGCAGTTCCCTCGTCACATCAGAAGAACGTGCAGTCTTTTGTAACAGCCAAAATGTACTTCTTGCTTTAAAGGAAATACCTGTCCCATCACCTGCTAGAAGCCCACCCCGGGAAGGGGAGTAGGGGACTGGTCAGCGAAGGGGCCCCTTACCTTCTCCTGCTTCTCATTCCGTGCTTCTGATTCTCTTCCAACAACGGTGCCAACCCTGTGTGCCACCCTCCTGCAAAGTTCTTAGCTTGATTGGTCCTTTGTGCCGACTGGACATCAGGGCTCTCTGGACCTGACAGGTATTTACACCTGGCTCTCTTTCTCCCGAGTGCTGACATGATCTCCCTCGTGGCTCCCTGGCCATGGGTGCCAGAAACCAACAACACACCTGTTGTTTATGTATTATTTTGGTGCATAAATCCACCTCCATCTAATTTATACAGAGAGCATAGACAATCTTCTCTTTCTTACAATCTTGGGGGGAATGTTGAGTTTTCATTAAGTATCATGCTGGCTGTAAGAGTCTCGTTAAGTGCCCTTTACGCTGGAAAGGAGGAATCCTCTCCTGCTACTGTTTCACTGAGAAATTTTTCAAGAATCGGTGGTGGATTTTGCCAAATTTTTTCCGCTCCTCTTGAGATGTCTATATGGTTTTTCTTCCTTTTTTAAGGTGTTTCTATAGTACATTATAGTGATTGCTTCTTTATTGTGGTTAAATTCATATTATGTGCAATTAGCCATTACAAAGTGCCCAATTCGGTGGCGTTTAGCTCATGGACTGTGTTGTAACCCACCACTTCTCTTCACGTCCCTATGATTCATCACCCTGGAAGAATACCCATGCCTCCAAGTAATTACTCCCCGTTCCTTCCTCCCCCCATCCCCTGGCAACCACTAATTAGCTTCCTATCTCCATAGATTTGCCGATTCTAGATATATCATATAAAAGGATTCATATTATGTGACATTTTGTGCTGGATTCTTCCAGTTGGCATACCATTCAATAGTCAAGATAATATCCAAGTTGGAGCATGGATCAGTACCTCATTTTTTATAGCTGAATAATATTCTACGGCATGTATTTACCACAGTTTGCTTGTCCACGCTTCCATTGGTGGACATTGGGTTGTTTCCACCTTTTGGCTCTTGGGAATAATGCTGCAATGAGCATTTGTGTGCAAGTTTCTATGTGGACATTAAAACTTGACATGTGTTCTTATCTCTTGTGGGTACATACCTAGAAGTGGCATTGCTGTGTTATATCGGAGTTCTGTGTTTTTAGAGTCACAGCCAGACTCTCTCCCTCTTGCATCCTGTTAACGTGCTCACAAGCAGTGTATGAAGACTCCCATTTCTCCACATCCTGGCCAATGCTTGTTAATTCCATTATTTATTTTTTATAATAATTTTTTATTATATTATGTTAGTCACCATAGAGTACATCCCTAATTTTTGATGTAGCGTTCCATGATTCATTACTTGCGTATAACACCCAGTGCACCATGCAATACGTGGCCTCCTTACTACCCATCACTGGCCTATCCCATTCCCCCACCCACCCTCCCCTCTGAAGCCCTCAGTTTGTTTACCAGAGTCCATAGTCTCTCATGCTTCATTCCCCCTTCTGTTTACTCTCCTTTCTTCTTCCCTTTCTTCTCCTACTGATCTTCCTACTTCTTATGTTCCATAAATGAGTGAAACCATATGATAATTGTCTTTCTCTGCTTGACTTATTTCGCTTAGCATTATCTCCTCCAGTTCCGCCCATGTTGTTGCAAATGTTGTGAAATCGTTCTTTTTGATGGCTGAGTAATATTCCATTGTATATATGGACCACAACTTCTTAATCCAGTCATCTGTTGAAGGGCATCTCGGCTCCTTCCACAAATTAGCTATTGTGGACAATGCTGCTATGAACATTGGGATGCATATGGCCCTTCTCTTCACTATGTCTCTATCTTTGGGGTAAATACCCAGTAGTGCAATGGCTGGATCATAGGGTAGCTCAATTTTTAACTTTTTAAGGAACCTCCACACTGTTTTCCAGAGTGGCTGTACCAACTTGCATTCCCACCAACAATGTAGGAGGGATCCCCTTTCTCCACATCCTCTACAACAATTGTTGTTTCTTGCCTTGTCCATTTTTGCCATTCTAACTGGCGTAAGGTGGTATCTCAGTGTGGTTTTGATTTGAATTTCCCTGATGGCTAATGATTTTGAACATTTTTTCATGTGTCTGTTAGCCATTTGTGTATCTTCCTTGGAAAAGTGCTTGTTCATATCTTCTGCCCATTTTTTGATTTGATTATTTGTTTCCTGTGTATTGAGTTTGTGAAGTTCTTTGTAGATCTTGGATACTAATCTTTTATCTGTAGTGTCATTTGCAAATATCTTCTCCCATTCCGTGGGCTGCCTCTTAGTTTCTTTGACTGTTTCCTTGGCTGTGCAGAAGGTTTTCATCTTGATGAAGTCCCACAAGTTCATTTTTTCTTTTATTTCTCTTGCTTTTGGAGATGTGTCATGAAAAAAGTTGCTGTGGCCGATGTCAAAGAGGTTGCAGCCTATGTTCTCCTCTAGGATTTTGATGGATTCCTGTCTCATATCGAGGTCTTTCATCCATTTGGAGTTTATCTTTGTGTATGGTGTGAGAGAGTGGTCAAGTTTCATTCTTTTGCATGTAGCTGTCCAATTTTCCCAGCACCATTTATTGAAGAGACAGTCTTTTTTCCACCGGATGTTTTTTCCTGCTTTATCAAAGATTAGTTGCCCAAAGAGCCGAGGGTCCATTTCTGGGTTCTCTATTCTGTTCCATTGGTCTATGTGTCTGTTTTTGTGCCAATACCATGCTGTCTTTGTAATTCCATTTTTTTAAAAAATTCTAGCCATCCTAGTGTGTGTCAAGTGGCATTGCCTTGTGATTTCAGTTTGCATTTCCTTAATGACCAGTGACGTTGAACCTTCTCCATGTGCTTGTTGGTATTTGTATGCTGTTTACGGACAGATCCATTCAAGGTCATCGTCCATTTTTAAAACTGGATTGTCATTTCATTGAGTTGTAAGAGTTCTTCCAATGTTCTGGGTACCACAGTCTTATCTGACACATGACTTGCAAATATTTTCTTCCATTAGGTAGGTTGTCTTTTTACTTTCTTGATGATGTTCTTTGATGCACAGAAGTTTTGAATTTTAGTGAAATCTATTCTAAACTATGAAGCTTATCTACAATTTTTTTCTTTTGTTGCTTGTCATTTTGGTGTCAAATCTGAGAATCCATTAATAAATCAAGGTCATAAAGAATGATCCCTATGTTTTCCTCTGATAATTTTATAGTTTTATCTTTTATTTGTAGGCCATTTTGAGTTCATCTAGGCCATTCTGGAGATGAAATATGGTCATCACTGTGCCTCACACACAATAAAAGATTAAAAAACACTAGGTTTTATGTTATTATTAGGATACAAAGTTCCAAATTCATACTTTTCAAAGTGAGCAAATAAAAGCCCATAAATTTGAATAGATTTCTTCAAGATCACACACACACAAACCCTATTTTTACTTTTTGACTCCTGCTAGTACAGATGATGGAAAGTCCTGCCAGGATGTCACTCTGCACCCAACCTCGAAATCAAGTATCCCCTGTCCTGGCAAATAATTCCCCTGTGAGCAAACAAAAGGGCTCCTTAAGACCCCAGTGGTTCTTCACAGGATGTGGTCAATGTTGCCCCAGAAATATGGATCCCAGGAGGGAGCCCCACAGCCCAGGGCCCATCACTGTCCTGGTGCCTGCCCCCTACCTTTCTTTCAGATGGAGCTTCTCTGGAGGGTCAAGCAGGTTGGACATGAGCAGTAAGGAAAAGACAAGCCCAAAGTGCGACATTATTGGAGGAGGTATGAGGGAGAAAGAATTAAAAATATGGCCTTGCAGAGTTTACAGAAACACACACGTATGCCAACAGATTTCTGGAGGCACCCCAAGGTCTTGAAAGAGACCCATGTCATTTTTTTTTAAGATTTTTGAAAATTTATTTATTGACACACACACACACACAGACACACACACAGAGAGCACAAGCAAGGAAAGGGGCAGAGGGGGAGGAAGAAGCAGACTCCCCACTGAGCAGGGAGCCTGACGCAGTACTCGATCCCAGGACCCCAAGAGCATGCGCAGACACTTAGCCGACTGAGCCATCCACCTGCCCGGACACCTGTGCCATTGAGGACACCTGCATCGATCCCCGCCTAGACCTCATCTCTTGGACTCTCAGGCACAGTTCGGGATTGTTCCTTCTCTGGCACCTGGCTGTCTACATTCACGTGTTCTCTCATTCCACCCGGAGGCACTGACCGTCCTTCCAGCAGTCAGTTGAAAACTGTGCCACTGCTCACAGTTTTAGCGGGTGAGCTCCTTAACTCAAGGAATTAAAATACAGAGGAAGCTTAGCAAGGCTATTGATTAGCTTTGAAAATACTGAGCAGACCTCAGGTACATTCAACTGTGTTGGATGCCAGACACACACGGCTACGTAAGAAAAATAAGGTTTTTGTCCTCTTGCAATGTCCAATCAGTGAAGTGGAAAATACGTCAATAATTAACTATACCTATTAATTAATGCTGTGAAATAAAGAAGGCAGGACCTTGTTTAAAGAAGGTGGTCAGAGATACAGAGGTAATATTTGTGGATTCCCCACTACAATTCTGGTGAGCTAAATACATTTAAATATCATTCTACCCAAAGCATTAGTGATCGCTAGGTCTGTTGTATAGAAGAAACAGGCTGATGTATTTTGTCCCAAGCAAAAAAAAAAAAAAAAGAAAAGAAAAAAAAAGCTACTGAGTGTTAGGACCGCAGAGGGAAAGGACTTGACTCGAATCATATGGGTCACTTGGAAATGTGATGGGGGTCTGGGGGGTGGCTGCCTGTTTTGCTCACGGCCTCAGTCAGAGTATTTGGCCGTTCAGGCAGCGAGGCCACCCTGCCCGTTCAGAAACAACTCCACGGCTCCCCAGTGAGAGGTGAAAGACGTGAGTGATTGGATGATGGATTTCTCTCCTCTGTCCTGTTTCTCAGCGGCCTGATGAGTACAATTCTTGGGACGCAGAGAGAGACACCCGGTTTTAACAGGATGGGCACGAAGCCCAGTGCAAAGGCCGTGAGCTCGTCATACACACAAGGGCAGACCGCAGGGTCAGGAATTCTCTGGGGACACTCAAAGTCATTATTCTATGCCATTTTTTCACCAGAAGACATGAAGTTGCTACCTTTTAAAAGCTGGCATCAGATACCAACTCACCGATTCATAGGTTCCCAGCGTGTCACCCCAAACCCACGTTAAGTCCCACGCCCTAGGTCTCAAACACTCAGACTGAGTTCCGACTAACGGGTAGTAAACTCTGAGTCCTAACACACGTGTAGCCCCAAGATTTGGGTGAGAGAACGTCAATCTGAATCAAAGGCTCTGGGAGACGCTCTCTGTTCCAGAAGTGCCAAAATTCCAGGATTTTAAATGTCCCCCGTGATGGTTACAGAGGGAAAGGCAGAGCATATCAAAATATAACCTTATTATTGTCTGAATTTTCTGCCATGAGTCTGCCTTGTGAAATGTTCCTTCTGCTTCTTAGATATTAAAATAATGATTCCCGGCACAAAATAAGTATATATTTTTTAACTATATGGGTGTAGGAGGCAAAAAAAAAAAAACCCTTCCCCAACAATGGCTGTGTCTCAATCCATAGATCTCGTGAATGGGTTACCATACATGGACATGGAACTATGGAGAAATGATCAGAGATGTCTTGTCTCTGGTTTTGAAGATAGAGAAATGGAACCAGGAGCCAAAGAACACCAACAGCCTCTAGAAGAGAGAAAATACAATGGAACAGACTCCTCCCGTCCACCCCCGCCAGGCTCCAGAACAGAGCCCAGCCCTGCTCCCATCTTGGCGGTAGCCCCCAGAACTCACCTCGGACTTCTGAACTATGGAATCACAAGATAATAAATTTGAATTGCTTAAATCACTAAGGTTGTGGTCATTTCTCAGAGCAGTAATAGGAAACGAACACCACGATGGCATTTCTCTTTTGTGACTAACCACAACCTCGTTTCTCTGTAACTTCCTTGTAACTGTGGGTTTGTTTGTTTGTTTTTTTAAAGATAAGTCCTTTACATCAAAAACTTGGGATGTACTGTATGGTGACTAACATATAATAAAAAATTTTTATTAAAAAAATAACAAATTCAAATAACAAAAAATAAATGTTTAATATCATCAAAAAAATAAAAATAAAAAAAGATAAGTCCATTGATAAAAAATTTCAATTAAGAGCCTTTGTTCTATGTCAGAGGTTCACATCTCACTAATATCTGTGCAAGAACATACCGACTGCAAGCGGAGACAGTGTGAGATAACCAGTTTGCTTGGGGGAGCCCGTGTCCCTGACCGAGGGGCAGAAAGCAAGAGGACGAGTAGCGATCTTTGGACGTGGCGGTGAATTCTGGAACGGCATCTGCCGTGGGGTTTCTTCTGGGTAGTTTAGTAGGTGAAACTATGTGAGGAGCACTGATAGCAAGATGCAAAAACAGCTTTGGTGCCAAAAAAGAATAAATTTATGAATATTGGAGGTTTAGGGGATTGGGTTTGGAAATTAGAATATTCACACATAAATTTTCAGAGGTAATGTCAAATACTAACACGAAGATGTTCAACCACATTAATAACATTTTAGTGAAATATTTTTTATTTGGAAAACTTACGTTTTAAATTAACGAGACTCAGGAGCTTGCGATGGTATATGAATGGGGGGATCTAATGTACTCCTGCTGTGAGTTATAAATTGATACCATTTCTCCGCAAAGCAATCAAGCCATATTTTAAAACCATCTCCAAACTAACAAGAAGCAAATCTTTATACAAAGAAGTATCACTTCCAGGAATGTGTCTCAAAGAAATAAACAAAACTCGCAGAGATATATGAGTGTAGATATTCACTATAGTCATTTTTAATAGATTTTATTTTTTTAGATGTGTTAGGTTTATGGAAGAATCGAGAAAATAGTGCAGAGTTCCCATACACCTCACCCTGTTCCTTCCACTGTTCCCATCTTAACTTAGTATTATACATTTGTTTTGCAATTAATGAAGCTCTTTGCAATTAATGAAATTTTTTGCAATTAAGGAAATTGAACTAATGAAAGTCCATACTTTACTTAGATTTTCTGAGTTTTTACCTAATGCCCATTTTCTGCTCCGGAACCCCATGTCAAATCCCACGCTACATTTGGTTGTCACATCTCCTCAGGGTCCTCTTGGCTGTAACATTTTCTCAGACTTTCCTTGTTTTGTGCTTTTCATTCTTCTTCTAATGACCATGACTAGTTTTGAGGAGTAAAATATAGGGTGCCTGGGAGTCTCAGTTGGTGAAACGTCTGCCTTTGGCTCAGGTCATGATCTCAGGGGTCCTGGGATCAAGTCCCACATTGGGCTCCCTGCTCAGTGGGGAGTCTGCTTCTCCCTCTCCCTCTGCCCCTCTCCCCTGCTTGTGCTCTCTCTCTGTCAAATAAATAAATAAAATCTTTTAAAAAATTGAGGAGTAAAATACGTCTGATCATATTCTCATGATGAGACTGGGTGAGGGGCTGTTGGGAAGAAGATCACAGGAGCAGAGGGTCATCTCCTTCATGTCATATCGGGTACGCGGTGTTAATGTGTAATTCAAGACTGTTGATGCGCTCTTGGCCACCTGGCACGGGCTCGTTGGTCAGGTTTCTCCACTGAAGTTACTTTTTTCCCTGGTTTCCATCTGGCACGCTTGGAGGGAAGTCCCTCTGTGCAGTCTGCCCTCGGGAGGACATAACTGTGCTCCCCTCTTTGAAGATCCAGGGTCTACATGAGGATTTGGAATTCTTCTGCATGGAAGCGTCATCTCTCCTCCTCCGTTTATGAATGTATTCACTCATCTGTTTACATCAGTGTGGACTCAAATATGTTTATTTCATACTTTGAGTTATAATCCAAAAGTATTTCATATATTTTGATGCCAAAATTGTTCCAATTTTGGATGCTGAGAGCACTATCAGTGAGTTTCTGGACTCGTTTGACATACTCCCAACAGTGTGAATGTGGGTACGTGTGCACACACGTGTGTGCAGTGTGAGTATGTGGGTGCGCATGTGGGTGGGTGTGCACGTAAGTTTGCATGTGAATGTGTGTGCGTGCGTGTATATCAACGTGTGTGTGGTGTGTGTATGCATGTGTGTGGGTGTGGATGGTCTGTGTGCATACATGTATGTGCATGCATGTGAGTGTGGACAGTCTGTGTGCATACGTGTGTGTGCATGTGGTCTGTTTGTGCATGCATGTGGATGGTTGTGTGCTTGTGTGTGTGTGTGCATGCATTGGGTGTGAATGGTTGTGTGCATGTGCATGTGTGTGCATGCATGTGGTGTGGACGGTCTGTGTGCATGTGTGTGTGTGTGCATGCATGTGGTGTGGATGGTCTGTGTGCACATGTGTGTGTGTGCATGCATGTGTGTGCATGCATGTGGTGTGGACGGTCTGTGTGCATGTGTGTGTGTGCATGCATTTGAAGACTCCCTTTCTTTCTAGCACTACAAGGTGCTCCAGGCTCATCTTGTATGTTTCCTTCACAAACCGGTCACTTCTCCAAGGACGCCTGATTCCTTTTATTGGTGAGTGATACTAAATCAAGATTTGAGTCCTATGTGTCCTTCTTGTTAAGGGGCTGTTTTTCCTTTTACACCCCCTCACCGGCCAGAGCAAAAAAACGCACGTTTATAAACCACACGCCTCTAAATGTCCTTCTATGCAACCGTCTGTACCTAGAGGAAGGTACACACACCTCCACACGGGCTTTCCCTAACCTTAATCCATGACTACACAGATCACTCTAGCTTCCTCCAGTTGCTTCTCTGCAAACTCCTACCCCAGAAAAAAGAGCCCTGGCTCTACCCTCAGCCATCCATTTACTGGATTGTTCCATTTAGGCACATGTGTGGCAGCTGTTCTCAGCACAGTTAACCCACACCCCCATGATAGTAATGCTATCGACTGGAGTACTACCCGGACACGTGCTTCCTTCTGCACTAGTCTCACAGACTCCATTCGCTGCCAACGTCACTCACATCTTACAGCACTTATCCCCAAAGCCCTCCCCTGAGATCCTTTCACACATCTGTAACTCAATTAGATCCACTTCTCCCTGCCTGCTTTCCTCCTTGGGTCCCCAACTTCCTACGTGTTTTTTTTTGTTTGTTTTTAATCTTCATCCATTAAGGTTCACTCTTTATGCCAAAAAGTTCTGTGGTTTTTGTCAAATACCTATTATCTCTACATTTTCACATAGAATGGTTTTGCTTCCCCCCAAATTCCCCTGCATTCCCCGTATTTATTCCTCCTCCTCCTCCTCCTGGACCCTCGAAATCAGTAAGCATTTTACTGCATCCACTGTTTTGTCTTTCCCGGGATATTCTATAACTGGAATCATCCCATGTGTATCTCTCTTACACTTTCTCTTAGCAATTGTTTCCTCCATGGCTTTTTATGGCTTCACAGTTCATGTCTTCTTATTGCTGAATAATAATGCTCCACTGTATAAATGTACAAAGTTTGTTTACCCTTTCAGCTACTGAAGCGCATCTTGGGAGCTTCTAGATTTGGCAATCATAGCTAACTGCTGTAAACATTTGTACAGGTTTTTGTGCGAATACAAATTTTCAAATCAACTCATTAGGATCGAGTAGCCAATCAATTGGCTCCATATCCTCACCAGCATTGGGTGCTGTCCGTGTTTTGCCCTTTAGTAATTCTAATAGGATATGCAGGTATCCCACTTACAATTCCTTGACAGCAAATGATGATGAGAATATCTACATATGCTAATCTGCCATATGTACATCTGCTTTGCTGAGGTCCCCGATGTTGCCCATTTTTTAAGTGGGTATTTTTCCCCCTCATTGTTGAGTTTCCACAGTTCCTTGTATATTTTGGAAACGTGGCCTTTGCAGATAAATATGTTATAAATATTTTCTCCAGGTCTGTAGCTGTGTTTTGATCTCTCAACAGTGTCTTGCAAAGAGCAGGCTTTTTAAATTTTAGTATAGTCTAGTTCATTATTGCTTTCCTTCATCTGCCATGCTTTGGGGATTGTATGTAAAAACTCATTGCCAAAACCAAGGTCACGTAGAATTTCTACTGCTTTTGTCCTAAAAGTTTTACAGTATTGTCTTTTTTTTTCTAATTTAGGTCTATGGCCATTCTGAGTTAACTTCTGTGGGGTATGAAGTCTGACTATAGATAGATAGTATTTCTTCATATGGGCACCCAGTTTCCCCAGCACCAGCTGTTGAAATGTCTATTTTACACTATTGAATTACCTTGTTTCTTTCTCAAAGATCAGTTGAAGATATTTGTGTGGGTGTATTTCTAGGTTCTCTCTGGATTCGTTGATTTATGTGTCTTTAGTTTCCACCAATACCAAGCTATCTTGATTACCGTAGCTTTATTCCAACTCTTGTCAGTCCTCCAACTGGGTTCTGGCTCAGTATTACGTTGGCTCTCTGGGGCTTTTCATCATAGAGATATTAGAATTAATTTGTCGATACCTACATAATAGCTTGCTGAGGTTTGGATGGGGCTGTGTTCGATATCTAGATAACGTTGAGAAGAATTGGCATCTTATCAGTAGGGAACTTTCCAATCTGTGAGCACAGAACATCTCTCCATTTATTTAGATCTTCTTTGATTTCTTTCCTCAGAGTTTTAGGACTTCCCTTAGGTAAGTCCTGTGCGTATTCATCGAAGCTATTTAAATTGTCTGTTGATTCCAGATTGTGCATGAGATCTGAGTCCGGCCGCTTGCTCTCTTCAGACTGCATTTTATCTTGTCTTTTAGTCTTGCAGTGTCCTGTTGAAACCCAGATGTGATGCATCAGGAAATAAGAAGATAAATTAAAAAATAAATAGGTAGATCTTTAATGTGAAGTTTACATTAATCTGACTATGAATGGAGCTGTGTTTAATGTTTGCGGAAGCTGTACGTGACAGAGGCATCCATTTCCTTGAGTATCCTTCTTGAGATCTCCCTGTTATCTCCGGGTTTCCTTAAAAATTCCTTCTGAAATAGGGTCTGAGTCTTGCGGCCCTCCCAGCCCTGACCAAGGTTATTCTACTGGAACCAGCTGAGGGGGTGGCAGGACGTCAGGGTGGGGGCGTTCTACTTCCTGCTAATTAAACCTCAGTCTTTAGCGCAGCTGGGTTCCTCAATGGTGATCAGAAATGCTTCTCACCTCTTTCACCCACCTTAGGTGAGAGTTGGGAAATTTCTCTTCCCCCAGGTCAGAAAAAGGCCAGGAGAAGTCCTCCCCCAAGAGCGTGGTTTTCCTTATGGAGAAAGCTCTGGAAATATTCAGAAATGTTTACATATCCCCTCCCCGGCCCTTCCACTGGAAATAGGAGGGTTTTTCTAGGCTCTTCACCATGAAAGCTTCTGGGGTCCCCAGAAGAAGAAGTAGGACAAGTGTGGGGCCTCTCAGAGACCTATAGTCTGCCTCTAGTGAGAGGTCGGAGACATCCTAAAATGTATGTGTTCCTGCCAATCCTGGGCTTCAGCATCTGCCTGCAAAGACCATCACAGATGTGGTTCTCTGCATTTGCCTGGCTTTCCACATTGTGGGATGATGGTTTGCCCTGGCACCTCACTTCTCCAATGGCTCAAGAGATGATTTTTAGGTTGTTCTCTTTTTTAAATTTTATTTATTTATTTATTTATTTATTTATTTATTTATTTATTTATTTTTGCTGTAGGAACAGGGACAACTTCTAAGCTTCTCACATGTGGGAGCTGAAACTGGATGTTCCCACAGTCTTATCTTAATAGCCACCATTAGAAAGAATCCAAGATAGAATTCACTGGAGCGCTGGGGAGTCTCTAAATGGCATAGAACTCCCATGATCTACTTGGTAATATGTCATTCAACTAATATTTACGTTCGGGCAAAAAAAAAAAAAAAAACAAAAAACAAAAACAAAAAAAAACGTAGGAATTAGCTAATCCCCCAAATCCTCAAAATGTGATTTGGTTTCCAGTAGCCCATGGTATTTGGAGGCCTGAATGTTCACCTGAAAGTCCACAAAGTGTAAATGGTAATAAGGAACACACTTAGCCCAGTGTCTGCTACTCAGTTTAATATATGTTATCATTTTGTCTTCAGTTCTGTTCCTAAAGAAAGGCAAAATGGGGACACCTGGGTGGCTCAGTCGGTTAAGCATCCGCCTTCGGCTCAGGTCATGATTCCAGGGTCCTGGGATTGAGCCCCTCGTCAGACTCCCTGCTTAGCAGGGAGTCTGCTTCTCCTTCTTCCCCTCCTCCTGCTCACGTTTTCTCTCTCAAATAAATAAAATCTTTAAAAAATATGTAAATAAACTGTTGCCTCTTGCTTCCTGCTTTGCGAGGTTGGGGCCCAGATGCTGCAGTCACCTTCTTGCTTCCCAGCTGCTGTTAAGGTCTGCCAAGAGAAGTTGCTTGAAGGGACCGCCAGGCTGGGGGACAAGTGACAGGCTTCTTCCTGTTGTGTCCCCTTGTCCATGCTGCATCCTCACGACAATACACCTTCGCTTCAGCCATGGCTGCTTCTCCAGAGGGGTAGGGTTGCAGGCTCTGGGCTCAGAGATGAAGCACCAGCTTGACCAGGCTGCCAGCCTCAGAACCCTGGGCTGCAGTCTGAGGCACCCCAACCCCCACACCGTCCTGTAGATGCCACCTCCCTGATACCTGAGTGTCCACTCTCCACCTGCTCATGGTCAACACATTCTACCCTGTTAACAAGTAATTTTTTAAAGATTTTATTAAAATTCCGTTCTGTGTGTGTGAGTAACTGGAAGGGTTTCTGCCTTTTGACTGATAGATCAATATATTGATAAACACATTTGATTGTACAAAATGAGTAAACATCTATACAATTACAAGAATATCTGTAACAGAGACAAAGGATAGCTGGATGAGCTTACATGTAACAGTGTCGAGAGCCCCAAGAAATCAGGTCACAAGGAAATAACCCACCCGTGTACCCCACACTGTTACTATTGCCAATAAGAGCAATATTACGGTACCAAAAAATACCTTTGGGGCGCCTGGGTGGCTCAGTCGGTGAAGCATCGGCCTTCGGCTCAGGTCATGATCTCAGAGTCCTGGGATCGAGTCCCACATCAGGTTCCCTGCTCAGCAGGGAGTCTGCTTCTCCCTCTGCCCTCTGCCGCTCCCCCTGCTTGTGCTCTCTAGCTCTTTCTGTCAAATAAATAAATAAAATCTTTTAAAAAAATACATTAAAGAATATTAAAAAAAATAGGGCACCTGGGTGGCTCAGTCGGTTGAGTGTTTGCCTCTTGATTTTGGCTCAGGTCATGATTTCAGGGTCCTGGGATCGAGCCCCATGTGGGGCTCTGCACTCAGCAGGGAGTCTGACTCTCCCTCTCCCTCTGCCCCTCCCCTCACTCTTTCTCTTTCTAATAAATAAATAAGTAAATCTTTAAAAAAAAAAGAATAGAAAAAAATGTTTAAGCCCAAAAGTATTAAAACGAAGTAGCAAAATTTTCGATAATGGTAATTGGTGATGGCTTAATGACGTATCTTCCAGCACAACGCCTGGTTTGTAAATGGAAATATCTCTCAGACAAGCTGTCTGGCATAGATGTCAAGAGCCCAAGAAAGTGTTCAGAACCAGTAATATCACTCCTGGGAATATAGGATAACAGTGTTTTACCAAAAATTAAAAAAAAAAAAAAAAA
>NW_024425563.1:96729689-96800072 GCF_017311325.1 Ursus maritimus | reverse complement strand
GGAAAGCAAGCCTATAAGAATAAAAATAATTGTTTTCTATGGTATTGTGTGTTAATGAAAAATTGGGAGTCAGGCAAATCTCCAGAACTAGGATACTATTTAATTATACAAAGGGAATTGTGGTTTATTGGCCCAATAGCCTACGATGTAGCTGTTAATGATTTTAAAGACGATGTATTAACATGAGAAAAGAATCTTATTAGGATAAAGTAACCGAAGGAGGGCACCTGGGTGGCTCGGTTGGTTAAGCCACCCACTCGTGGACTCTTGGTTTCTGCTCAGGTTGTGATCTCAGGGTCCTGAGTTCAAGCTCCACCCCCTCCTCCCCCCACCGCCCCCACTGACCTCCATGTTCAGCAGAGTCTGCTTATCCCCTCTCCTTCCCCCTCCCCTGGTCACTCATTCTCTCAAATAAATAAATAAAATCTTTAAGAAAAATAAAGCCACCAAGGAGCGTACAAAATGGAACCGCTGTGAGTATAAATACACAGGAGAAAAAGAGAGAAGAAAGTGAAAACACAACAGAAGGGATTATGAAGTGAATTTTGTCTTAAAAGCTGAAATTATGGGGCACCTGCGGGCTCAGTCGGTAGCATCTGCCTTTCGCTCAGATCATGATCCCAGGGTCCTGGATCGAGTCTCGCATCGGGCTCCCTGCTTGGCGAGGGAGCTCTGCTTCTCTACTCCCTCTGCAGCTCCCCTGCTTGTGTCTCTCTCTCTCTCAAAAATCTTTTTTTAAAAAGCTGGAAGTATATTGTCTTTTAATATTGATGTAATACATTAAATATGTCAGAACTTCAATATTTTTAAAGCTCTGTTTTCCTCAAGGATTTTGCAAGGTGTTAATGTCAGTGAGTGATACATTTTGAATTGGAAAGATTGTGTACAACCTTGACTGTTAGCCTCATCTTGTAGAAACTACTACCAAAGGGAGGATTTTTGTTTGTTGGAAGAGGAGAGGAGGGCCCTGGGTGGCAATGCGTTAAGCGTCTGCCTTCGCTCAGGGCGTGATCCCGGCGCTTATGGGATCGAGGCCCCACATCAACTCCGCTATGAGCCTGCTTCTTCCTCCCTCCCCCTGCTTGTGTTCCCTCTCTCGCTGGTTGTCTCTATCTCTGTCAAATAAATAAATAAAATCTTAAAAAAAAAAAAAAAAAAAGAAAGAAAGAGGAGAGGAAATGCTCTGCCAAGAGTCACCGAAATAAATGGTGGCTTTCAGCACCTGTAGTCACTGAGAAAATTTAGCCCTGTTTATCAAATCATAACATTTTCAAAAGTCCAATGCAGCCCTGAAAATATTAGTTCAATGTCAGTTTTATATAATCTCTATTGTATCATTTGTTCCAGTGACTAAAGATGAACTTAAACACGGTGATTTTTGGAAGATTCACTGAAAGAATCAGGATCAAATCATGGATGCTGTTTTGCGCTGCTGAGCGGGAATGCAAGGAAGTAAATGCCGACGAGAATTTGGCATAACTCGTAAGAGAACCAGAGATCTGCTTTCTGGATTCTGTTTATGCACTGACCCCACTGTGCTCCGGGTCTGGTTTCACTTGTGTCTGTATCTCCAGCTGTAAAATGCATAGACCATGAATGCAGATCTTGCAACAACAGTGGCTGTTCTGAATTGTATCCAGTCGTGGAATAACTGTTACTAACGAGGTGGCAATGTCCGCACAATTCACCGGGGGCATTTCATATTAAAGATGAAATGGTGACATCGTTTATCTAAACTTTGCAGCTAAGGAAGCTGAGATGTGGGGAAGGAAAGAAGACAGAAGAAGAGGACAGATCGCAAAAAGATTATGCCAAAAAGAAATGTGTCTGGGCTCGGATGCTACCTTAACATGCGATGGGTTCTGTCTCAAAGCAGCGGAAAGCTTAGCGCTCGGTGCTGGATCGTGTGACTGCTCAGCGACTTGCTTCTTCTCCTTGGGGATGGCGTGACTTTGGGGGCTTGGCCACCTGAATCGCTCTGCCCAGTGAAATAATATGGGTAGTTACATGAAGCAAATGCAGACGGGAGCTCTAAGAGACATCGAGTGAGACAGGTCTTCACTCCCTGCTCTACGGGACAAGGAGGGTCCCGGATCGGGAGGCTGCGTCGTGTTGGGTGAGGGTCCCAGAAACAGAAATGCAGGAGAGCTGCAGCTGGCCAGCTTTACATCCAACGTAGAGTGAACAAGACACAATCCTGACACTCATGGAGTCTTTATGCATCTCAGCGTGTGCTGAACCATTAAAAAGCATTTTAAGAAAGACCAAAGACACATATTTATAGAGCATGATGCAACAAAATGAAACGAGAGATCAAATCTAAATCTCAAAGCACTGTTTTGTGAAATCATTATGTTGAAACTGGTTTGGAAAAAACCTAAAAGCATAAGAACTACAGCACATTTTACTCTTAGGTATCTTACCGATTTATAGCCTAACAGCCCTGACATTTTCTAGTGATAGTTGATTCTAGCTATTCACACACACACACAGACACACGCCCGTTTACAGAGCTTTGTTCGTTTTCTGCAGATGAGCTAGTTAAGAATAAATTTCCGGTGTCTTTGCACCTACTTGGTTACAAAGAGCACTGTGTAGGGAGTCAAATTCATCCAGAAATGTTAGGCGAAGCTTCAGTGAACAAAATGGATCACCAGAACTATAAATCAGAGAGACATCCCATCTTTGCTTCCCCCCCCCAGGTGCCTCAGAAGGACACCACCCTGTGCGTTGGGACAAGAGGACCGGCTGCTGTCCAGCTCAGGCTACTGCCACAGAGAAAGCCCTGGATGCTATTTGTTTCAAGCCTGTTCGAAACGCTCTGTCTTGCAACCTCCCAGCCGCACCCTCAAATGTTTTTCAGAATTGTTTCCAGATCTTTGTCTTGGAATCATAACATTTTATTTATTGAAAAGAAACTCTATTAGAACCATTTGATGAAGCCAGAGTTAATCAAAGAGTCTGTCTAAATGATTTGATTTCTTAAACTTAGCTTACGCATGCATTTAATGCACTTAAATAAGAGAATAATCTGCCGGGCTACTTTCGAGTTTGACATAATGCATGGCAAACAGTTACAGCATTTAGAGGCACCTACGATAAGGCACACGGTTAAATGACAACATTTTTTATGCACTGTGAGATCAATTTACTTGAAAACATTTTGTTTAATATTTAAAAGAACAGAAGGCCAAGCATCTCTTTATATCATAGCAGATCCCCCTCGCTAAGGCCCTGTGGCAGAAACTCCTCCCGGCTCCATTTCAGGGAAAGCAGGGCTTCTAGAAAACTAGCTAGTTTGCTCAATGGAGTACAAGACTCCAGCAACCGTGTGCACCTCTCCCTGAGCCGTTGGGTATTCGGGCTCAGGAACAGACTCATAGTGACTTCTAGAAACACTCCGTGACTCCAGGCTACGCTTGATGCACCCGGCCATGCTCTTGTGATTCGATCTCCATCTGGATTCCTTCCACCTTTGCCTTGATTCCGTATGCTCCTATATTTCTTTAATTGCCTTTAGCGTGAGTTAAGGAATGTAGGATGCCTGATTTGCTTTCCTTAGAAAAAACTTGTAGCTTAGACAAGGTTTCTGGACTTGGTGACCCAGCCTGCGCTTAAGGCAACAGATCCAAAGCCCTTCTGAGTGTGAGCTCTGGAGAACACAGCCTGCAGCCCCCCAGGGGGTTTGCTCTGACTCCTGAGAGCCACCGGACACTGACTCCCCTGGGGTGGCCTGCCCCAGCGTGCCAGGGGCAAAGTTCACCTCCGTGGCCCACACTCACAGGCTAACAAGCTTGGTCACCTACTTTCTTCTCGAATCTGTGACTGTTCGGAGAGCTCCAACAATTAACCTTTTCCTTTCTTAAAAGAAGCGAGCAAAATCCTCTTCCAGAAAGTGATATGATTTGCTGACATCTCACAAGGCGATTCGTGAGTGAACAACAATGCACTTCCTTAGAACTAGCCAGTCAGCACGGAAACAGGGGTGTAGAATTGTCTCCCCCAGAGCTGCATCCCCCACCCCTGCTCCCTGGACTCCCACCGGCCCCTGGGCTGGGCTGTGCTTCCTCCTCCTGCCTCCACCAAATCTCATGCTTGTCTTGGGTCAGGAAGCAGCTCTTTATGGCATAAAGCCAGGTCTCTGATATTGCACGTTTAATTGCCTTTAATCGTGTCCCTTCAGAGACAGAACAAGCTGGAAGGCCTGCCAAGCTGGCCTGTGGCCAGGGCGATGCTTTGCCTTCTCCTACGTCTTTGCCAAACTCTGATATGCCAGCAGGTGAAATGTGGACACGGGATGCCTGCCCCTGCCCGCCCTCCCCTTACTCCTCAAACAAGGGTTTTTGAACCCTAGCAAGACCAAGGTGAGACCTGAGTTCTACTGCAAACCTGCCCTGGGCAAAAATGTAGGGTCAGCTGCCTCGTCGGTACCCAATTACAGCAGCTCTGAGCCCCGTCTACTGCATCAGCACATGCGCTGTCTGTTCGTGGTCTCCGCCATCAGCTTTCGTCTGTGAGAGTTGCTTCCCAGTGATGCTGCCCCAGAGCTCCCAGTGGGTGATTGACTTGCTCTGCTCCACACCTGCAAACATGCTAACCACGGAGACCAAGCTTGCCCCGGGAGCTTTTATAGGAATTTCACAGACTAATACATTTTGTGGACATTGACTAATCAATCATTAAGGCTTATAGTATTTCGTTTTTTTTTTTTTTTATTGTTTCTAGCCTTAAAAAAATAAAAATAAGGGAGACACCCGGGTGACTCAGTGGAGTTGAGCATCTGACTCTTGGTTATGGGTCACGTCATGATCTCAGGGTCATGAGATTGAGCCCACGTTGAATCCATGCTCAGCATGGAGTCTGCTTGAATTCTCTCTCTCCCTCTCCCTCCTGCACTCTCTCTCTCTCTCTCAAATAAATAAGATCTTTTAAAGATTGATAAGTAAAAAATGAAAATAGAAAATAAAAAATAAATAACATCCTTTCTAGTGTCTCATCGTTATTCTGTTTTAAATGTGTGGATCCATCATCAGCTGAGGAGTAAAACAAGGGAATGGGGCCCGTCACCACAGTGGTTGGAGAAGGCCCACATGCGGTGTTTGGCTGAGCCTGCTGCTCTTAAGGCAGTTCCCACCTGCCTGGGCTTTGCAGGGAGAGCAGAAATGACACGATGCCTGGTGGCCCATCATCCGCACAGCATCATCGGTAGTCCTGCTCTGAGTTTTAAATTTATAAATGTGAAAAATCCATGTTTGACCTGTAGCATTTAATGAACCAACAACTCTGTCCCACGCTGCTCTTACCACTCCATCAGAACAAACATTCCTCTACACACATCACTGGCATTTACCACGGCCTTTGTATTTTTATGCAAAAATACACATTTTAATGTTATCTCAAAATACTCTGTGGTAGAGATGTTACTTTTTATCTCAAATGTACAAAAAAGGAATCAGGATCAACGAGGCTAAGTAATTTCATTCCAAGATTATGGGAATGGCAAAACCAAGGCCTGAACCCATGATATTGGATGCAAAATTCCATGTGTTCTCAAAGCCCCAGGGAGCGCCCTCTCCGTATGAGCATCTGCCATGCAATAGCTCCATTTTGTTGGAGTATGATGGGCATTTCAGACTCACGTGTATTACATACAGGTCTGTCATACTTCCCTTAACCCCAACAACCCCTGGAGACTCCCAGCAACTCCCACTATCCCCACATCCACCCCACACCCACCCTTCCAATCCCCTTTTCTAAGTTCTCCACCTGATTGGATAAGACCCACCCATGGTATGGAGGGTCATGTGGCTTCACTCAAAGTCCACTGGCTGAAATGTTAACCTCCTCTGAAAAAGAAAAACACCTTCCCAGAAACATCTGGAATGATGCCTGACCAAATACCTGGTGCCCTGGTCCAGCCAAGCTGACACATGAAAGATACGCATCACCCCAGTCCAGTGCAGCCCAAACCACCATGGACACTCGCAGGTCACTGTTGTGACCCCGCACCGTATACTCTTGCAAAACCTCCTCACTGCAGAGGGACCTTTTAAAATGCAAGCAGGTTTTGCTAAGCGTTTCACGGCTCCCCATCATTCATGGAGCCTCTATTCCTAAGCCTGCCTCTGCTGCCACCCTTCCTCGTGGCTTTTGGGCCACCTGGTTTCGAATCCTGTTCCTCTAGCCACTGGCCTTGGTGCTGGCTCAGCTTTTTGTCTCCCAGCTCCCGGTTTCCATGGCTGCCTCAAGTTTACATCATTTAGCTTGAGCTCAGGTGTCACCTGCTCAGAGGGTCCATCTTTTCCCGGGCAGGAAAGATATATTTAGCCACACACCTGTTAAACAAATGGTGATGGCACGCTTTCCCACATTTGTCACCGCGTCACCTGGCATGAGTCTGGATTCTCAGCAGACGAGGCGGTGGTAGAAGCTGGTTAAATTCTTCCCTTCCTCTGGTCCCTAACATTCTGAGGCCATACTTTTCACTGGCGCCTGGCAGAGTTGTGGCTGGGAGCCTGATATTCAGGAGTGAGTTAGGTACCAAATGGGTACTTGAAATGTAGAAAACCTATCAGTCAAAGTGTGCTAGAGGCACCTCTTGATTCAGAAAATGAAAAGTTTATGAGCTTCATGTCTTAGAATCTTTAAAGACCTTGGGTGTTTTTGAATTATAGTTTTCAAAGAGCAGAACCATTTTAACTCACTGATTAAGTCAGGGATATTTGCAAATATAGCACCGTGTTACCTGTACCCTCCATATTGATTAAAACACAAACTCAAACCTTATTTCAGTGACTCTGACTCAAACCATCGCCTTTTAACTCTTTATTGCTTATCGGTGAACCTGCCTTTGCCACAGGGTACTGAACACTCCTGAGTCTTGAAGGGAGAATGACACCACAAAACAGAAGAAGTAAATCAAAAAGACTTAATATGAGAAAAAAAGTTTAACACCTGCTAAGCAGCAGAAAATTATGATACTTTAATGGAAAAAGGAGTCAGATGCTTTTTCTCTTCACCTATAAGTGAGATCTATTAAACAACATCTATTTAATTTTCTCACCCTACAGGACACAAAAACAAGACCATTTTCTCAATAATTTTGACCTCTTTTCACTCTATTCTTAAAGGCTTGCAAAATATTATTAACATCTTCCAAGTACAAATTATGTGCAAATGAAAGGTATTCTCGAGGCTTTAGACATTTGTTTTCTTTACAGGACTAATTATGGATGTGACATAAATCTCAAACCTTGGACCCTCAACGGATGTCGAGTAAGCTGTGAGGATCAAGAAGGTCTCAAAGAGAGATGGACACGCTGGAAGTCACAGCTCTGCCCTGTAATGCAGGAGAATTTGCTTCTGGGGCAGAGTTCCTCTGGCATTACAGAAGAATTACAAATTCATTTTGAATTACCATAGGAACAATATCTTGTGAGCCTCCCAGAAAAAGTCTGATGACATTTCTGTCTTTTGTCCTCTGTTCTTGGCATCACGTTTTGTATGCATTTGTGGAATGCCCACAAGTCAGAAATATTAGCGATCCCGGCAGTAAAGGTGAATAGGATGTGGGGTCTGCCACGACGGGCCACAAGCTTCGATAGTCCCGGTAGGTGAGTCCAGTAGACTTTGCATGTGTTTCAGGTAATGGTAGACCAGGTGATTTAGATCAGCTGCTCTGATGAGGACTTACAAAACTACTGGCAAAAATATGTCTCAACAATTTTACAGAAGCACTAGAATACTAATAAGTCACTTAAGACTAAGTGCAGGAGGAGCAGCCCGGATTCCCAGCCCGATCGGGAGTTGGCTTTCCCTGTGCCATCGGGAGTCTGAGAGGAAAAGCGTCTCATGATGATTCCACAACTGTGACTGTCCAGGGAGAAAAGCGTGACCGTTGAGGATCCACCATGGATGCCCCTGCCCTCTGAATGGGAACCAGAGGGGACAGGTCCTCACAGGCTGAAATTAGCTTCAGATGATCTCGCTTCCTGCAGAGACGCAGACCACCATTTTGTCAGGTACCTGCAAAAACAAAGTGAACTCTCTTTGAAAGCAACTATAGCATCCTCTAGGCTTGAAATTATATTTTTCGCAAATAATTTTTCAAATACGATTTTTACTGGAACACAGTTAAAAATAACCAAAAAGCTCAAATGAGACTCAAAGGAAACAAGCGATAGAAAAGGCACATATAGGAACTCATAAATAAGAGTTGTGTGCGATTTTAAAATAACCATTTTTATAGTTTTTTAATGAGATCAAAGAATAGATTGAGAATTTTGGCAGAGAACTGAAATGATGTAAAAGCACCAAATAAAACTTATGGAACAGATTGAATGGGTTTAACAGCAGATTAAATCCACATAAAGAGAAAATCAACAAACTACATCATTGGTCAAAGAAAATACTCACTTAATGAAGCTTAGAAAAGACAAAGTCAGGAAAAATACATAAAAAGTAAGTAAGAACTACCAGAATTTTTTTCATGAGTAGAACTAAATAGTGGAGTTTCAGGAGTAAAGAAAGAATTGGATAGAAGAGAAAGCAACATTTGAAGATAAAAAGAAGACTAAGAACTTTCTAGAACTGATGAACTATATTAAGTCACAGTCTCAAGAAGGCATAAGAAAGTATGATGAAGTGTGTATATGGCACTGGTGGGGGTAATCTAAGTTCATCACTTAAAAACACTGAAAAACAAAGGCAAACATAAATTATAGAAGCAGACAGAAACAAAAAGTAAAATTTGGGCCGACAGTCGATTTTCTCAGAAACAATGGAATCTTGAAGAGAAAAAAAAAGAAATGGAATGGTACCTTTACAACACAGAATAATGTAGCAACTACTAGTTTAGAATTCCATGCCTAGTGAAAATGGTTTAAAAGAAAGATGAAGTAAAAAATTTTTCAGTCACAAATTGAGAGAACTTGTCACACCAAATCTGCAGGAAAACAATTCATAAAAGTCAGGATATTGTAAGTGATACAGTTCGGATACAGGAGACGAGGGGGCAGTAGAATGATCACGCATGCATAAATATAAGTGAGCATTCTTATAAAACAAGGGACAATAATTTCTTTCCCCATTTATTATGTGACATATATTAAATAATAACATATGATTATATTGAACATATTACGTAATATGCACAATTAAAATACACAACAAGTAAGGCAGGAGTACAATGAACTATTCCAGGAAAAGGACTGAAATGTCAAATAACATAGTGCTGATGAGCAGATGGTTCATACTCGATCTCAGAGTCATTATTAAGGAATAATAACAGAGTGGAGAATGGCCAAACTAATGCAGAGGAAAACAGAAAAATTAAAGCAAGCAATGTGAAAGAATGTAGGGAAGAGGGGACAATAGGGGCACCTGGGTAGCTCAGTCGGTTCAGCCTTTGCCTTCAGCGGAGTCACGATCTCAGTGTCCCTAGGATCGAGCCCACATCAGACTCCTTGCTCAGTGGAGAGCCTGCTTCTCCCTCTGCATTTCCACCTGCTTTTGCTCTTCTCTCTGTCTCTCTCTCTCTCTCTCAAATAAATAAATGAAATATTTTTAAAGGGGGAATAAAGATAACAGAGACAGGGCAAACAGAAAGCTAAATTGTATATGAAACCCCAAAATATCAATTATTGCAAATAATAAATACACCAAATACTCGAAGACAATGATTTTACTTTTTATTTTATTTTCTAAGACAATGATTTTGAAACTGGACTTTAAAGCATCAAACACTTTGCTGTTTTGAGAGCCCTTGTAAAACATTAGAATATGAACAATGTTATCGCACAAACACCAGCCCCAGGGGAGCGATTGTAACCGTGGGAGAGAAAGAGGCTGCAGGGCGAACATAAGAAAGTTGGAGTGCCATCCCTTCTATCTATGAAAACCATGAAGCTATCAGAAATTTAAAATAATGCTAACTATTATCGAGGAAACTAATGATGAACTATACGTTGGCTACTTGAATTTAAATTACAAAAATAAAATAAATAAAATCATGTAAATTTGTATGCACGTAACACACAGCAAAAAATGTACAAGGCAGAAATTGATAACCAAAATGAGAAATAGGAAAATGCACAACCATATTGGGAGTTTTTGAACACACCTTCCTCAGTCAACTTTACACAAAAAGCCT
The DNA here is from genome assembly GCF_017311325.1 of Ursus maritimus. Taxonomy (NCBI): domain Eukaryota; kingdom Metazoa; phylum Chordata; class Mammalia; order Carnivora; family Ursidae; genus Ursus; species Ursus maritimus. The sequence goes on along the minus strand of NW_024425563.1, from coordinate 96,789,922 downwards.
ACTTAAACATCATACTTTATGGTAAAACATTAACTTTCTTCGAATATGGGTAATGAGAGGGGACGTTCTACTCAAGGTTTCTCAGAGGCTCTCAGCCAGGGCAGAGGACAGGGAATGAGATGGGATAGAGACTGTACAGAGAGAAACAAGCATGTCATTCTAGACAACGGTAGCTTGGATAAAGAGTCAAGAGGCGCCTGGGTGGCTCAGTCAGTTAAGCATCTGACTCTTGGTTTCAGTGTGGAGTCATGATCTCAGGGTCCTGAGGTCATGCCAGGCTGAGCTCCAGCTCATCGAGAATCTACTTGTCCCTCTCCTTTCCCCCATTTGCATGCTCTCTCTCTCTCCAAAGAAATAAAATCTTTTAAAAACTGAATCAAGAAACTACCAGTAATGAATAGAAGCCAACTGCCAGATCTTATACCACAGAGACACGAACTGCCCTTTAACGTATGTAACCAGGAAAAGATTCTAGTGAGGTGAGATTAGATAAAGATACTCATGGAAATCTACAAGAAAAAGATGGAAACACGGTGCAAAATCAGGCCACGAGTCTTGTTCGGGAACTCCCATGGTAGCCAGATAAATACTACATAGAGATGTGCTCTACTTCTTCAGCAATTCGATGCAGGCAAACTGAAACCACAGGACCATGTGTGAGGATCACATGCCGCAAGCCGATCCCTCATACACTGCTGGAAAGGGACTCTTTGCACAGACTCTTCAGTGATGTCACCTGAGTGTGACAGCAGGCACACCATAATCTCTAAACCCCATTCTCAGTTTTTTACCTGGCGAAGCTGTGTGCACCAGCAAGGACTACGCACAAGAATGCTCCTAGCACCTTATTCCAACTCAATAAGCGTTACAAACAACCTAGGCGCCCATCAGAGCAGTAGAGGGGACAGATCGTGGTTATGCAAGCGTGAGGAGATAATCTTAACAACGGCACTTAAAGAAATCAGCTGTACATCACAACCCAGGCGAATCCCAGGGCGTAATGCTGGAACAACCAGTAGCACCCGGAATCTCCTACAACCCCTAGGCTTGAAACGCGGGTGGAAGCGTGGCGATGGTTTTCCCTGAAGGTGGGGAAGGGGGAGGAGCTGCTGGGAGGAGGGGAGCAACCACAGCTAGAACCTTCACAATTGGAATAAGGGAGTCAGTGCCTCCCCTTGGCTGAGCCAAGCCAAGGGAGGCAGGGAGTCCCCAGATCAGAAAGTGAGATGCGCAAGGGCAGAGAACAGGACCGGGGTGGGGAGGGTGCAGAACTTGGCCTCCACCATCTACCTCTCTGTCCCACCCAGTGTCCATTCTTGAACACTACTCAAGTGAAGAAATCTTCCTGTCAATGCAGAGTAGATGCAGGTGTCCATCAGCGACCACGTGCATTTATCATGGAGAAGGGAGACTAGAGAAACTGTCTATTGATATAAGATGCAGTCGCTACATTCCTGCAGGAGAGGACATGGGGCCAAGGGTGCTGACCGAGCTTGCTTCTCCCACCAGCCATCCAGCGCCCCTTTTTGCTATGCTAGCACAGTGGTGCTGGGTCCACAGAAGAGGGCATCCAACCCTCCCCTTCCCCCAGCATCCCAGAAGGGCTATGAGGAGTAATGACTTCATTGCACTGCTGATTTCCCCTTCATCATTATCAATAGATTGGAAGGACCATGAAGCATAGCAATGAATCCCCTGAGTCCCAGACCCAGGTCCCTTCAGTGACATTTGCAGGGCTACTCCAATTTTCCCTTGAGATTTAGAATCGGCGATCCTGGGATAGGGACCCCTGTCAATTTAGCGGCATGAGAGTCTTCCCCCAAAAAGGCCAGAACAGTCTCGGACTTCCTTGATAATGAAGCTGACCATGACTCTTGATGGAAGAATTCTTTTTTTTTTTATGACTCATGACTTCCCTAATCCTCCAGGTCAAGTATGTGGGAATGGGATAAGAGTTGAAGATTCATGGGTGTCTCCCTGAGGATTCCTCACCCCTGCCTGCCTTCCATCCTAGGTTAGATCCTGTTCTATCTCTGGCACAGGGCCCTGCTAGAGGGTAACAATGAGCACGAATCGTGTCGGACTCGCCTGGCTCCCTCACTCTCACGGACTTCCCAGAGTCCCTGAGTTGGCTCCCGGGGTTGGCCCAGCTCCGGAAGGTGTGAATAAGAGAAAAATGAAATGAGAGGCAGGTTCAGGTCAAACTTACTGAGCAAGTACCCACGCGAACCCCTCCTGCTCCAGCCCCCACCAGTCTACAGCGAAGCCGGGCTGAGAGCGATGTCTTTTACAACATCCAACTACTGAACTATCTAGAAGATACCCTTCCCTCGAGTGAAGCACAAACATAACGTGGACAACATGAGGCACGCTTGTCTCCCTTTCCCTGAGCAGGAAATATCGGCTGAATCCCTCTCTGATACTGAAGGAAGCAGATTAGGAGAATTCAGCTCCGTTCATCAGAAATGAAATAGCACATAAGGTAAGACACGCAATGTTTTCGAGAAGAGCAAGAGCTTGTACCAGGAATTTGAAGCCAGAGCAAAACTCAGTGTCCCTGTTTCTCTGCACTCTGTCTTGCAGCTCTCAGTCCAGCCTCCCACGTCGCCCTGGTCAGCTTCATCTTGGGGCTGCTTTGTCTGACTCCTGGTCAGCGTCAGGCTCAGGTCAACCTCAAAACTAGAGTATCGAATTAACTAGTTAATGTTTGAGTCTTCTGGCCCAGAGGTGTAAGGCCGTGCGTGCAAAGCCATCTCCTGAACTTTCTCAGTGTACACAGCTCACTAAGAACAAAGAGCATGACTGCTTTTTCCCATCTGAATCCAGGGAAAGTGAATGTTAGTTCCTAAGCGGACCGGCCCGTCTGCAGGCTTTTTCTGCTCTAAGCAGCTTGCCCTGGGGGACCGTGAGCCACCAAGGATCAAGGAAACCTTGTTTGGAGCCCTGTTTTCTAAACCACCTGCTAAGGGGTGGTACTGCTCCTTGGGTTTTGTGACGGAGTTGTGCCATCGTCAGCTGCATGGGGGCCATGAGGTGCCCATTCATTCAAACACGATTCTCAGTGTAGACACAGACGGTGCTTCTAAATGAGATTAACAGGGTGCCTGGGTGGCTCAGTCAGTTAGCATCTGCCTTCAGCTCCAGGTCATGATCAGGGTCCTGGGATAAAGAGTCCCTCATGGAGACTCCCCCACTCAATGGAGAGCCTGCTTCTCCCTCTGCCCCTCCCCACACTCATGCTCACACTCACTCTCTCTCTCTCTCTCTCCTAAGCAAAAATAAATAAATAATTTTTAAAATAAATAAATAAACAAAATTAAGCGTTTGAATTAGTGAATTGAGTAAAGCAGCTGGTCTTCCCCAAGGTAGCTGGGCCTCGCCCAATCAGTGGAAGACCTGAAGACAGAACTAAAAGAGTTGAGTGAGAGGGAACTTCCTCTGCCTGACTGACTGAGCTGAGACATCTGTTTTTACTGGCCTCAGACTCGAACTGAAACGTGAGCTACTCCTGAGGTTTTACTGGCTTTCAGACTGGAACTACACTCTCTACGCATCTCCAACTTGAGATGAATAGATAGATGATAGATAGATAGATGATAGATAGATAGATAGATAGATAGATGAATGAATAGATAGATAGATAATAGATATCCTAACGGTTCTGCTTCTCCAGAAAACCCTAACTGATAAGGCTTAGATTACTAGATGAATTCTCAGGGGTCTTGTTACCGAGAAATTATATTTAAGCTTGGAAGAGAAAGAGAAAAAATTCTTTAGCATAGTAAAGTATGTCTTTTCTCTCAGAAATAGAGAATTTTGAGGATATGGGAATGAGTTGCAAGAGCCATGCACTCACTTATGAGTGAGAACAAATTAGTGTGTGCGACAAGCAGTCCCTGACATCAGGGAGCTGAGCCGGCGCTGTCATCCAGTGATTTTTCGTGCGGGACCTCGGCCCTTGGTGTTTTCCTGTCGAGCATCAACAACTTTGGGGCACATTCACGTGATGCAAGGCCCCTCTGAGAATGTCATAGAAAGGATAAGACCCCATCACCATCTCCTCACACAGAGACAAAATCATGGACATGGTCCAAACCACAAAAATGACCAAGGCTGCTCTCCTGGCTATTAGAGAAACATGACTGCCACTTCTCTAATTAGAGCTTTAATCCCGCTCGTTCCTTCTAAGGTATGGATGAAATGTACTTTGTCTAACATATTAGACAAAGAATCTTCACTATTTGATGGCAGGAGACTTTCCAGAGCAGAATTCCTGTTTTATTTAGCCCTACCAAGAATTACTACTTGAGCACAAAGTCTCTAAGTTCTTCCTAACATCCTTTTAGGAGGCCCCATCATTCCCCATGGCGCGATCTCTCTCCTTGCTGCAAGCCGGTAACCCCACATCGCTCAACTACAGGTGTTCCTCGCGGTGTATGGTGAGGAGGATACCCGACGCGCAGAAGGCAGCCCTGTAGCTTGCCCACTGCCGCCTTTATGCTTCCTGCAGCTCGTGGTTTAAATATAAAAAGAGAGGGACAGAGAAAGAGAGAATTAGACAGGGCTTCTCTACCCCAGCTTAGCCGTTACGGTATAAAAGTGTGTGTACAAGATCTCCAAAGTGCAGCTTTTAATTGTCTTTCTTCATGTCCTTAACGAGAGTCAGAAGACGAAAGACTCTGCACGTTCTGCTGTCGTGGGAAACAAAGATGACTTGGCCTGTTGGAAGGATTTTCTTCCTTTCCTTCTGTGCTTGGCCAGACTCCCAGACAGAAATGACATAACTGACATGTTGACATGCTAGCAGGAGGGAGTGAAAGGCAGCCACAGGACACCTGTCCCTGCCAACCTTGCTAATTCTCGGGCAAAAGCTCTGACAACCCAGCAAGACTACTAAGACCTCTGTTTTCTAGACTCAACCCTAACCATCAAAAAGTAAGTTAATAATAATAATAGTCATATCTTTTAATACCCAAAATTACAACATCTGAGTCTTACCATGAAGTCTGTCTGTACTCTGGGTCTCCACCTTAAATAGTTTTTGAGATGATTTTCTAGGTGATGTGGCACTCAGTTATGGTCCGAGGAGCTCATAGTCTGTGAAGGACTTGTTATGGCCCCATGCCTACAGAAATGCACACATTGAGATACATCTTGCAAAGACTTGACTCAAAATCAAGGCTACGGTGGCGGTACTGTGCCCTTGGAATGCAGCCAGATTTTCCCAAAGTCATCTTCGGAAATAAGCCCTGCAGCCCAATACAGGAAAATAGCTCCCTTCATTTCTGTTTCTTACATCGACATTGACAGAAATAATCGCTGGGTCCTTTAAGAAATCTCCAGATTTTATTTATTCACTGAAAATGGGTTACTCATAGAGGTGCCTGGGTGACTTAATGGGTTGAGCATCCAACTCTTGGTTTGGCTCTGGTCATGATCTTGGGGTTGTGGGATCAGCCCCCTGCGTGAGCCTGCCCTGGGTGTAGAGTCTGCCCAAGATTCTCTCTCTCCCTCTCCCGTGTCCCTTCCCAAATTCGCTCTCCCTACTCTCTCTCTCTTAAAAAAAAAAAATGGGTTACTCTTAGACATACACATAAAATGTCAGATCTGGGTAAGAAGTCATTATTCAGTCTGATTACCTTTTATGGGGGAGAAGGAGATTCAGGCAATGCAATGACCCCACCTGAGCGAGAGACAACAGAGTAGTTCTGGCCTGGTTGGCTAGGACCCTGGTTCTCAGAAGTGTGTTCCCGACCAGCAGCGTCGGTGCCACTTGGGAACCTGTAGAAATGCAAATTCTTGAGCCTCATCGGAGTCTACCGAATCAAGAACATGTTTTATGCTTAGATATAGAGAGAAAGAAGTATAGTTGACACATGTTACATTGGTTTCCACTATACAACATAGACAGTCAACAACTGTATACATTACGCTGTGCTCAGCACACCACCCAGTGCTCTTGGCCACCACTGACTATTCCCCTGACTTATTCACTCCGTGGCACCGGAAACCTGTACCTCCCGCTCCCCTTCACCCGTGTTGCCCATCCCCACCCTCCCCTCCTGGCACCATCAGTTTGTCTCTGTATTTATAGTTCTGACTCTGCTTTTTTGTTTGTTATTTGTTTGTCTTTTTAGACTGCATTATAGCTAGAAATCACATGGTATTTGTCTTTCTCCGTCTGGCCAATTTCACTTAGCATAATACCCTCTAGGTCCGTCCATGTTGCCGCAAATGACAAGTTAACTCCCTTCTTTCTTATGGCTGGTCGGTGTCTGCTACAAAACCACGCCTTCCTTATTCAGACATCACGGACATTTTGGGTTGCTTCCACATCTTAGCTGTGTAAATGATGTTGAGATAAAAAGCATCAGGGTGCAGGTATCCCTTTAAATTACTGTTTTTGTGTGTTTTGGGGTAGAAACAGTAGTGCGATTGCTGGGTCATAGGTGGCTATTCTTAATTTTTTTGAGCCCTCCATCTGTTCTCCCACAGTGGCTGCCCCAGTTTGCATCCCCAGCAACAATACACGCCGTTCCTTTTTCTCCACTTCCTCAACAACATTACAGAAGTGAGTTTTTAAGCTAGCCCTCCCGGGGCTCCCGAGGCATGCCAATGAGTGGCGGCAGCTCATCTAAAGATCGGGACACTCTCCAGCACCAGGAGCAGAACCCATTTTTCTTTGAGCACATGTCACACATGATCTGTTCTCAATCCTCATTTATTCAACTTTTATAATGAATTCCACATTCATCACTAAAATGTGACATATTGGCTTTTGTTTTCCCTTTTTGTGATACATTATTGGCTTCTGTCTTCTCTCAAGTTGAAAAAAAAAAAAGAAATCAAATAAGCATCAGTGGAGAGCACACGGCTGTATATTATAACGCGACTTGGCGGGATTAATTTTTGGCAGTCTCCGATTTTAAGGGGCAAATGCAAACACTGATGTTAGGTCCAATGTGCAAAGCTCGGGATGAAGCCCTTGTGTCTGACTCGGCGGGGCAGAGAAAGAGGGTACTCTAACTCCTTTCCCAACAATTTCTTGGAGAGCAGACGGTTTCCTTGGGACCTGGCAGATCTCTGAGGACAGAGACAGGAGCAGGGCAGGAGGGAGGCCTTTCGAAAGCAGGACCTGAATCAGGGAAGGTGCAACAGGGAGGAGAGGTGAGGGAGGTGGGCTGCTCTGGGTACAGAGAACAGTCCTCATGAGAAACCGGGCGTGGTGTTAGGGGAGGACACTGCAATGAAATTAAAATCTATCCAAGTGATAGGATATTAGAGCTGAATGCGTTTGTGTAGCCAGGGAGGTTCCATGGTAGTTGCACAGGAAGCAAGGTGGCAACCACAATCTGGAAGATAATTCAAGGAGGATGTAGTGGGGAGGCAGACTGAAAGCATTGTTCTAGAAATAAGGCGAGACATCCTGGCCAGTAGGAAGCCAGATGGGACGGCCGACAGGAAGGCTATAACCATGATGCCCAAGCAAGGGTTTGAGGCGGTTCCATGGGGATGGGGGGGCCTGGAGCTGGGGGCTTTATTCTGTGTCTAGAGCACAGTTCTGGGAAGCAGCTGGTGAGGGTGAGATTTGCTCGTGGTGAATTATGAAGAGCCCTAGAGACCTCAGGGGTGAATCCTCAGCGTTTTTGAAGGGGGATTAGAATGATTCCATTGTACAGATCAAGAAAACTGAGGCTTATAGAGCCTAACTAACCCATGTAAGCTCACATGGCAGAAAGTAGGAGAGCAAAGCCACCAAACTCCAGACTCAAGACTAGCACTTGCCGGGACCCAGGACATTTCAGAAGCATGTTTGCTTTCCACTGCCCAAGGTACAGAGGAGAGTAGAGAAGGAGCCGGTTTCAGTGCGACCTCCGAGTGAGGGGGCTTTTTCCATAGGCTGAAACTGATAGGGATGAGTCAGGATCTGACACCAGAAACGTGGGCTGCTCTTTGGTGGAGGTGATCTGGGGGGCACAGGAGCCACAGAAAGACAGGCCACTGGGGACTTGGAGGTTTCTCGGCTGGAGGAGCTCTAGATGTGTTCGCGGCTGATGGAAGGAACGTATGAAGAAGGGGATGAGGGACAGAAACTCTGAAACTGCTCATGACTCGGAAGTCTCTTGGTTAGAAGGAAATCCGTGATGAGCCATATAGACGGGAATGTCTGAGTGTGGGCAGGGTTCATATCTACTTATCCCGGCGGGAAGCCTGTGGGCTCCGGCGGGGCCACATCCATGCCACTCTGTGGGCGAGGCGGGCGACGAGGCAGCCCCGGCTCTGGGATCCCGTGGGTCCCCTAGTTGGGTTCCCTTGTGCAGTGACATCCGGGACCCGATGACCTGTGTCGGAGGTGGTGTCTGCCCGATGGGTTGTGTGGGGCTGAAGATGGCTGCCTTGCCCGAGCTGCTGAGTCCTCGGGTCTGGGCCTTCTCTGTGCTGTCACGGGCTCCGGGACCACAGGAGGTGAGGGCCTGAGGCCAGCTCCGGAGGCCCTCCATCCCCTCAATCCATAATTTGCCATTCTGCTGTCCAGTCACCAGTCTGGGGAACTTCAGCAAAACTTGATAGCAAGCCCACCGGGACATTTGCAGTACCCAGCCGGCAGTGATTCTAATACAACCTTTGAAAACTCAGTCTGATGCCAGAGACTGAGTCCTCATTTGTCAAATTACTCAACGGTTCTGGAAATCGGGGGCAGAGAGCTGCACACTGGGGGCGGGCTGCTACGGCCATGGAGGGAGGTCGCTTCAGGCGACTACGCTCCGCACCCAGCTCTGTGATCCTCCCTGGTGACATTTGTCCCATTTCTGCCCCTGTTGTTCTAGTTTCTTCCTCCCCCAGGATCTCGGGCCAGCTGATACAAGAAACAGCGGCAGCTTCTGTGCCTCATGTTCCACTTAAAATCTGTGCTCCTTAGAGTGTCTCTTCCTTCCTCAGGATCTCTCCAAGTCACTTTCAATCTCTTTATCCTCGAAGTTAAACCCAGACCCAGACTTATTACAGGAACCAATTTTTATGTTATATTCTATCATATATGATATGATACTATATTATTATATGATCTACTTATAGTATAGTATTTATTATTTTAGTGTAGTATATGACATATTATATGAAATTATATTATATAAAAAATTAATAGATTTGCCTTTAGTAAATGCCAACTTGAACCAAGTACTTAGCTGCCCTGAGCCCTGCTTATCCAGTCAATCGGTAATTGGGCGAACTTCTACCGCGCACAGATGTTGTGAGGATTATGTGAGAGAACATATAAATCGCAGTCTGGCTCACGGTGACCGGAGAACAAACACTGAGCATCGTCTTCCTTATCTGTTCCCCATGCGCTTCCAGCACAAGAGGAAATAGCTCTCGCCATCATATCAAGCATACACAGCCAACTCAGAGGGGATGGAGGGTCTGAGACAAAGAAATGACAAGTAAGCCTCAGAGTCAAATCCCAGGCACCCGGCACTAACACAGTGTTTGTCTTACGGCGTCTCCGTATTCGAAGTGCGTCTTTGCCTTTCACACGGATGCAGGTGTGAAATAGCTGGTAGCACCCATTCAGCGTCTATTGATGAATGGTGGAAGGAAGAAGCGGATGAATGGTATTAGTCAGATAATTCATATGACCTGGGAGTCACGTGTCTTCCCAAGAAGCAGTAAACCCCATCCCCCCACAGCATCCACTCTGCTCAGAGGCGTCTCCTTCCACAGCTGAAGTCTTCGTAGATGGAGATTGTCACTTGGGCCTGGCTGGGACTCTGGGCGGGCTCTAAAGGGCCTCAATCCCTCGTGAGCTCTAACTCTGCAGGGGAAGAGGGCACACACCGACATCCGGGCCTCCGCAGATAAAATGTGCACTGTCCTCAGGACTGGAACGAGCCAATAGATAGCGGTTATGAAGACACTTTTCCTGAACTTCCAAGGCACTCTTACCCTCAAATACAACTGCCTCTTGGACTTCTGCATCGAGAATACCTACAACGAGAAATTGTGTTGAATCTAAACTCATGAACATTTTCTTCACCCAGGGTCCCCCACGATGATGGGAAGCCGAACCTGTGGGGTCTTCTCGGCTGCCAGTGATGACAGACTCTTCCTTCGCTCTGGGGTCTGGATCAGGCTGGTCGGCAAAGCCTGTTGATGTCCCTCTTTGAGCTAACTGTATAGCCTTCCTGCTTTTCTTTTTAAATATCTGTACCACCATAGCCAAGCACCGGGGCTTGCCACATTCATAAACGGGCATTTAATATCTATTGTTTTGTTTGCTGGATCATGCCTCCCCTTTGTTTGGAAAAAAAGAATTTGAGGCATTTAGGAGTTACAGAATAGAATGAGAGGCTGAATACTGCATCAAGACAGAAATGCAAAACACAGGTGAGCTGTTACAGACCTGAATGCGTACTTCTCAGTTATCTATCACCCTTCTTTGCAAAGAAGTCTCTTCATTTCACGTACTTTCTCACCAGTTCATGTTCAAAGGAAGCAGACTCCTAGCTGTAAGGCAATCCCAGCTCTGACAAATCGAGTCCAGCCCAGTGCGCTCCCTTCTACTGGCTATTGGATTGTGGATTTAGGGAAAGGCACCTGATACAGTTTTGCCCAGAGTCAGAAGTCTGTAGGCAGACTCCTTTCCTTCCCTGTAAACCGATTACAGCTTCCTGTGATGGCGACACCGCTGAAGCCATCCCACACCCATGAGCAGAAACCAGAACAAAGGCCAGCATGCAGAGGGACGGAAACCGGCAGACACAGCAGAAGTCTTGCTAAGCTACCAAATTAACCAGAGCAGAACCACCTTCGAACTGCCCTTCTCGGGAGGGGGACACTTCCACCTTATTTCTTTAGTATCCAGTTGAGCAAGACTCTCGGTACCCATATTCCAAGTGTTGCTGAAAGTTCGTATGTAAAGGTGTGGATGATACTATGTTGAAAGATTGTAATGTGAGCTGAAACCCTGGCTAAAGCAAAAATGTAAATATCTGCATTGTTATGTGATGTCCATAATATCAAAACCAACCATTGTACAGAAAAAAGAGCAGCTTCTCATGCTAAAACAGAGACCAACAATCGGAAAGAAAGTTCCTCCCCTCGGCTGTAACAAAGAGGGCGAGTTTATATGTTTGCGTTTCTTTAAAACCCAAATATTCAGGGAACACCACTTCCCGGGACCAGTGTGGTGAGAGGGAGGTTAACTTAGCTATCTAGTGATTTCCATTTTGGCTCCACGAGTGATATCCAGACACCATGATTCTGGCAGATGGGACAGGTTGTGTATCTCGAGTCTGCAGGAATAAGGTGTCTCACAGATGGCACTTGGTGACAGATGGATGGTGAACCCAGTCTGGCCAGACCATGTACATTCACTTACTCTGCGCTGTGCTCAGGGTCTAGCACATAGTCCTCAATATATGCGTTAGTTTTCAGTGATGAGAGTCCATTAATGTATGAAGGCGCTCGTTTGAATAATGGTGACTCTGGGTCATCCTTCAGGATTCTTCTGCTCAATGTATGTCCTTTGCTCTGATCCCTAAACAGGCCCAGAGAAGCCAGGAGAAGTCAGGTGAGGAGAGGGTCCCGGTAGCTGAAAGCCTCAGAGAGGACATTTCTAGAACTCGCTTCTCTAAACTTTCTCAATTCACAATTCCCAACAGTGTGACATCTGTCTGTCTTATGAGACTATCTACCTCCCAATGGCGGGATGTGCCAGCCCCAGTCCTTCTCGGGCCTCCTGCTCCAGCCCAATGCTCGGCTCTGATGGCCAAGCATTTGCTGAGACAATGAAAGAAAAGCGTAGGAGAAAACTTGCATTTTTATTTAATTTTAAAAACAGGGATAGATAGGAACCTTGGATGGCTCAGTCGGTGAAACATCTGCCTTAGGTTCAGGTCATAATCTCAGGGTCCTGGGATCGAGCCCACGTTGGGCTCCCAGCAGTAAGGTAGCGTGCTTCTCCCTCTCCCTCTGTCTGCCGCTCAGCCTGCTTGTGCCCTCTCTGTCAAATAAATAAATAAAATTTTAACAATTAATTAATTAATTAATTTAAAAAACAGGGATAGAAAATAAGGCCACTGAACAGAAGTAAGAGTGGAGGCAATTGTGGAACAGACAGACAGACAAAAAAGTCTGAACCTAGAAGGTCCCAATTCCTCAGCTTTCCTGGGGCAGCACAAGGAGGAGCTCAGGTCCTCCAGGGTTTTAGGGTAGGCAGCCCTGTGCTCTGATAGATTTCCTCTATTCTGGAAAATAGAAAACAATGTCCATTTCCCCCAAAGGATCCAACACTCAAGAGATCAGTTGTATTTCGAGTCAAACACTTGTCCTAATATCAGGTTCTGCCGTGTTTCGCCGCGACATCAGGGACGGTAGCCGGCGGCCACCACAGTCCACACAAGGGCTTGGCCCGGGCACTCAGCACCACGCCGTCCCTCCAGCTAAGCTGCCAGGCGGATAGCACGAGCCGCCATCTCAGATGACAAGCACAGCTCGAAAGTCCCACCAGCGCCTAAGGGGCATCCAGGATCTCAATCCCAATGAGCTCTGACTCCCAAGCGATGTTCCTCTGCTCTCATTGCATTCTTAGTAACATCTCTGGCCCATCCTCAAGATGTTTAAATGCTTCTCTTTTAAAATAAATAATCTCCATGTTCCCTTTTCCTGCTATTTCCTGCTAACAATTCTATGGCTTACATGAGTAGAATTATTTCAGGTTTGCCAGGCAACTTCTCTCAGTATCTGCCCCTCACGTCCTTGTTGTGCCGTTGGCTCCAAGGCTGACATACACTCCTGGGAGCCAGCCTGACCCGGAGTTCCACTCCATCCCCTCGGGACACACCACATCAGGCTGTGGCAGTTGATCAAAAGGAGCCCAAACCACAAAGGGCAGAACATTCAGTTCCTCCCAGGAGAAAGAATTGCCACTTGTTTAAGGACATTAGTCACGGGTCAAAAAAAAAAAAAAAAAAAAATCATGTTTTCTTCCTATTTAAAAAAAAAAAAAAAACCAAAACCCAGAAGACTTCTTGCTGAAATTCGAGTCAGTGCCCCAGCACTCCCGGGGTGGTGTAGCAAGTGATGTGTTGCAATTGGAAGTTGAGAAAGGCATAATCGCTGTAATTAGGTGAACTCTCTCCTACCAATTTTAGCAAAAACATATGAAAACTGTATAAATTTTCTACTTAATATATGTAACTATTCAGAGAAATACATACCAATGTTCCCTATGGGGAAAAATTGGTGCGTGGAGCACAGCTACGTTAAAGATTAATTTAACACTCCACCTTAATTGGGCAATGCAGTCTTTCATTAATTCCAAAGGGTGTTATTTTTCAAATACGGATAATTAGGATACACAAATGTGCCATCTTTTATCATTGCCCTGTAACATTCGTGAGCCTCCCGCCCTTAGAAATCCTTGTGCATATAAGAATTAAAGTGATACTCGTAATTTCTTAAATTGTAATAATAATAGAGATAAACATGTAAAGTATCTTATAAAATAAAACAGTTCCACATACTTTTTCTCATACCAAATGTCACAGTACCCCTGCATGAAATTTATAGGGCCATTAGAGTGTCACCACTTTATAACAAAGAGAGACAGGAGTAGAATTAAGTGCTAAAGAAGTCAGATGAATGACCCTAACTTGAACTTTTTTTTCTTCATTTGTTCATTTTGTATCACCTCGTGGTTTTGGTTTTTTTTTTTTTTTTTTTCCTAGTTAGAATCTCTTTTGTTTATAATAAGACACAAAGTTCCAATTCTTTGCTGCAGAACAATGCATTCTGACCCTCCTGGAATGGCACATGTGCAGCTCTGTAGGATTTTCTGCAGCACCTGTGTGCAAACTGTGGCTCACCACCGTGGAGAGTGCCCAAGATGACGAGGGGTCCCCTGGCTTCACAAGGATCGTGATTCTCTGACTTTCTGAACCTTTTCTTCTTATTATTACAATCAAGAGTAGTTATTCTGACTTCCGTGTTTGTTGTGAAAAGTAAACAAAATAATCTAATAAAAGCCCCTGGCCCAGAGACGGATGTGTGACAAGTCCCCCAGCAACCAAGAGCATTGCAGCTCCGGGGAAGGGCTCTGTCCAAGCAAAATCACATCATGGGGCAGTGAACCTTTCTACAAGTAAAGTGTTGGTTTGACATAGGTGGCCAAAAAGCACACATTTTCACAGACACAAGACAAATTTATTATTCTCCTACAGTCCCAGAAGTCAGAAATGCAAGATATATTTCGCTGGGCAAAAATGAAAGATGTCGGCAGGGCTGAGCTGCTTCTGGGATGTTCCAGGGGACAACCACTGTCCTTGGCTTTTCTCACTTCTAGATGCCACCTGGGTTCACTTGGCTCATGGCACTTCCTTGCGTCTCCAAAGCAGTACAGCCTCTTCCAATCCCTGTCTCTCCGCCTCCCTCTTCCCCTCACTTAAGACCCCCTTGACCCACTGATATTTAAGGAATGATCTCTCCATCCCAAGGTTCTTAATCACATCTACTTTCTTCTCCTTTGCCATATGAAGAACCATATTCATGGGTTCCAGGACATCTTTGGGGACTACCAACTTTTATAGAACTAAAAGCGCACTGAATTTACTGGTACAAAAAACTACACTTATCATTAGAAAGAGACTATTGTGGTAAAGATAGCAAATTGCCCGGATCCGTGTGCCATATATGAGACAGAGAGTACAAAGAAATAATGACAGCAGGCTCTCCAGCTGGGCAGGGGATGGACAGGGCTTAGGACTCACCTGTATCTATGACCTTGTTAGGCATTTGCATCATCATTTGGGAATTTATCGCAAAGGGAAGACCATCATTGGTTTGTTAGTTACTGTGTGGCATTTGGAAGGCACGTAAGTCCCATCATATGAGGATTCGGGAAGTTCTTCAAAGGTTTAAGTAATAGAAGTTAACCTAGTGGGATGACATTTAATATACATTAACGTGGAAACCTCATGCTTGGAGCCAAAAATAAAATCTCCACACCCGGAGGCTGAGAGAAATGTGCTTTTGCATCAGTGGTAGTTAAATACGACCTCAAGACAAACATCACACCCAGAGCGCCCGCTCTCCCTCTCTCTTTTTCCTGACAAGAGTCTCCATGTGAGTCAAGATTGGAAATAATTAGCTTTTTATAACTGGACATACACCTCTCTGAGTTTTTACAATTTAATTTTCCTTAATTCTCACAGAAACATGGTGTGTTAAACTTCATTGCCTCAGCTTTACAGATAATAAATTTGGAGACTCAGAAATGAAGAGTAAGAGTTGAGATGTCAGGTATCTATCAATTACACTAAACATGACTTGAACTCAGACCTTTCCCCGCAAGCTCTAATGCCCTTGACTTTCAAGCCATCTGTTCTGAATAGTGACTGCTAAAATATCTATAGCAAATGTATAGCACAGAACCAGTATTCAAGTTATAAATAGGAAGGTTTCCATTACATGTCAGAAAGCTTCGTTTTGGGATTTTAGTACAAGAGATTCTAAGTATAGGTATCTGGTAGAATTTCTATGATGATTGGCTTAGCCGCATACCATTGCTATTCAATACAGCACCCACCTGAAAAATATCTAAGTGAGATGGAAAGTGCGATTTGAAGATCCCATGCATCTCTTCTATAATTTGGTAAGTTCCGACAGCTGGAGGGTGATGGTTGCAGACAGAGATACGTGAGCAGTCTCTTTCACCAAAGGAAACCCAGTGATGCACAAATTGGAGGCTGTTGAAGGATGATTATTCTTTTAAGTGTGGCAGCAGAAGATCTCCCTCCATCTCTGAGTAAAGGAACAGCAGAAAAGGGATGGTGGATCAGAAAATGTAACTTGTGGGGTGACGAAGTTCCTCTTTTTGCTGTTGATGGTGGTCATGGTGATGGTGGTCATGGTGATGGTGGTGATGGTGATGGTGGTGATGGTGATGGCGGTGGTGGTCATGGTGGAGATGGCGGTGGTGATGGTGATGGTGATGGTGATGGTGATGGTGATGGTGGTGGTGGTTCTTACACACTAATCACATTCAGATGGAACAATTCACCCGCGGGTTAAATATTACAAGGAAATTAACTCCAAACCATGACAGAGCCCAAGCAATTGGAACTATCTGTAATATTTGGGGCAGATACAAGTTTATCTACCTTATATCTGATTTTTATTACTGTCATTAGATTAAAGCAGAGCTCAATGTTTCCAAGGTTTGGCCAAGAAGCAAAAAGACTCTGCTTCACCTGCTTTTCTCACACACTAGTTATAACCAGGAACCCTGGCATGGACAGAACACACAAAGTGACTATGTAAGGCTATGAAAGATGGAAAAGGACACAGAGGGGCCTCGGGATTCGGAGACAGCAGGCAGCGAGTTCCCGGAGGTTCTTTGATTGTGTGTGTGTGCTTCCCATTTGTTTATCTATTTGTTTGCTATTTTTATATATCCTGGCCTGGATTTGCTACAGCAATCCACAACGAAACCTGCCATTGCCAGCAAACATAAAGAAAATAAACAGCCCAGGAAGAAAGCCCATTCTTGCCAGAGTATCAGGGAAGAAGGTGTCCCTTTCTCCACATCTCTCAACATTTTGTTGTTTCCTGTCTTGTCAATTTTTGCCATTCCTAACTTTGGCATAAGGTGGTATCTCAGGTGGTTTTCATTTGAATTTCCTGATGGCTGGCTGATTTTTGAACATTTTTCATGTGTCCTTTAGCCATTTTGTATGTCTTCATTGGAAAAGTGTCTGAACCCTCTTACACTATTGGTGGTAATGCAAGTTGAAGGTACAGCCACATTGGAAAACAGTGTGGAGGTCCCTCAAAAAGTTAAAAATAGGGGAGCTACCTAGAGCCCAACAATTGCACTACTGGTTATTTAAGATACTGGAAATGTGAGTGAAGAGAAGGGCCATATGCATCCCAATGTTCACTAGCAGCATTTTCCACAATAGCTAAATTGTGGAAGGAGCCAAAGATGCCCTTCAACAGATGACTGGATTAAGAAGATGTGGTCCATATATACAATGGAATATTACTCAGCCATCAGAAAGAATGATTACCCAACATTTTGCAGCAACATAGATGGGACTGGAGGAGATAATGCTAAGTGAAATAAGTCAAGCAGAAAGACAATTGAAAAATTGGGAGTCAGGCAAATCTCCAGAACTAGGATACTATTTAATTATACAAAGGGAATTGTGGTTTATTGGCCCAATAGCCTACGATGTAGCTGTTAATGATTTTAAAGACGATGTATTAACATGAGAAAAGAATCTTATTAGGATAAAGTAACCGAAGGAGGGCACCTGGGTGGCTCGGTTGGTTAAGCCACCCACTCGTGGACTCTTGGTTTCTGCTCAGGTTGTGATCTCAGGGTCCTGAGTTCAAGCTCCACCCCCCTCCTCCCCCCCACCGCCCCCCACTGACCTCCATGTTCAGCAGGGAGTCTGCTTATCCCTCTCCCTTTCCCCCTCCCCTGGTCACTCACTCTCTCTCTCTCAAATAAATAAATAAAATCTTTAAGAAAAAATAAAGCCACCAAGGAGCGTACAAAATGGAACTTCGCTGTGAGTATAAATACACAGGAGAAAAAAGAGAGAAGAAAGTGAAAACACAACAGAAGGGATTATGAAGTGAATTTTGTCTTAAAAGCTGAAATTATGGGGCACCTGCGGGGCTCAGTCGGTAAGCATCTGCCTTTCGCTCAGATCATGATCCCAGGGTCCTGGGATCGAGTCCCGCATCGGGCTCCCTGCTTGGCGGGGAGCCTGCTTCTCCTACTCCCTCTGCAGCTCCCCCTGCTTGTGCTCTCTCTCTCTCTCAAAATCTTTTTTTAAAAAAGCTGGAAGTATATTGTCTTTAATATTGATGTAATACATTAAATATGTCAGAACTTCAATATTTTTAAAGCTCTGTTTTCCTCAAGGGATTTTGCAAGTGTTAATGTCAGTGAGTGATACATTTTGAATTGGAAAGATTGTGTACAACCTTGACTGTTAGCCTCAATCTTGTAGAAACTACTGACCAAAGGGAGGATTTTTGTTTGTTGGAAAGAGGAGAGGAGGGGCGCCTGGGTGGCACAGCGGTTAAGCGTCTGCCTTCGGCTCAGGGCGTGATCCCGGCGTTATGGGATCGAGCCCCACATCAGGCTCCTCCGCTATGAGCCTGCTTCTTCCTCTCCCACTCCCCCTGCTTGTGTTCCCTCTCTCGCTGGTTGTCTCTATCTCTGTCAAATAAATAAATAAAATCTTAAAAAAAAAAAAAAAAAGAAAGAAAGAGGAGAGGAAATGCTCTGCCAAGAGTCACCGAAATAAATGGTGGCTTTCAGCACCTGTAGTCACTGAGAAATTTAGCCCTGTTTATCAAATACATAACATTTTCAAAAGTCCAATGCAGCCCTGAAAATATTAGTTCAATGTCAGTTTTATATAATCTCTAGTGTATCATTTGTTCCAGTGACTAAAGATGAACTTAAACACGGTATTTTTGGAAGATTCACTGAAAGAATCAGGCCATCAAATCATGGATGCTGTTTTGCGCTGCTGAGCGGGAATGCAAGGAAGTAAATGCCGACGAGAAATTTGGCATAACTCCGTAAGAGAACCAGAGAGATCTGCTTTCTGGATTCTGTTTATGCACTGACCCCACTGTGCTCCGGGTCTGGTTTCACTTGTGTCTGTATCTCCAGCTGTAAAATGCATAGACCATGAATGCAGATCTTGCAACAACAGTGGCTGTTCTGAATTGTATCCAGTCGTGGAATAACTGTTACTAACGAGGTGGCAATGTCCAGCACAATTCACCGGGGGCATTTCATATTAAAGATGAAATGGTGACATCGTTTATCTAAACTTTGCAGCTAAGGAAGCTGAGATGTGGGGAAGGAAAGAAGACAGAAGGAAAGAGGACAGATCGCAAAAGATTATGCCAAAAAGAAATGTGTCTGGGCTCGGATGCTACCTTAACATGCGATGGGTTCTGTCTCAAAGCAGCGGGAAAGCTTAGCGTTCGTGCTGGATCGTGTGACTGCTCAGACGACTTGCTTCTTCTCCTTGGGGATGGCGTGACTTTGGGGGCTTGGCCACCTGAATCGCTCTGCCCAGTGAAATAATATGGGTAGTTACATGAAGCAAATGCAGACAGGAGCTCTAAGAGACATCGAGTGAGACAGGTCTTCACTCCCTGCTCTACGGGACAAGGAGGGTCCCGGATCAGGGCTGCGTGTTGGGTGAGGGTCCCAGAACAGAAATGCAGGAGAGCTGCAGCTGACCAGCTTTACATCCAACGTAAGAGTGAAAACCAGACACAATCCTGACACTCATGGAGTCTTTATGCATCTCAGCGTGTGCTGAACCATTAAAACGATTTTAAGAAAGACACACAAAGACACATATTTATAGAGCATGATGCAACAAAATGAAACGAGAGATCAAATCTAAATCTCAAAGCACTGTTTTGTGAAATCATTATGTTCGAAACTGGTTTGGAAAAAAAACCTAAAAGCATAAGAACTACAGCACATTTTACTCTTAGGTATCTTACCGATTATAGCCTAAGCAGCCTGACATTTTCTAGTGATAGTTGATTCTAGCTATTCACACACACACACAGACACACGCCCCGTATTTACAGAGCTTTGTTCGTTTTCTGCAGATGTAGCTAGTTAAGAATAAATTTCCGGTGTCTTCTGCACCTACTTGGTTACAAAGAGCACTGTGTAGGGAGTCAAATTCATCCAGAAATGTTGGCGAAGCTTCAGTGAACGAAATGGATCACCAGAACTATAAATCAGAGAGACATCCCATCTTTGCTTCCCCCACCCCCAGGTGCCTCAGAAGGACACCACCCTGTGCGTTGGGACAAGAGGACCGGCTGCTGTCCCGCTCAGGCTACTGCCACAGAGAAAGCCCTGGATGCTATTTGTTCAAAGCCTGTTTGAAACGTCTGTCTTGCAACCTCCCCATGCCGACCCTCAAATGTTTTCAGAATGTTTCCAGATCTTTGTCTTGGAATCATAACATTTTATTTATGTGAAAGAAACTCTATTAGAACCATTTGGACTGAAGCCAGAGTTAATCAAAGAGTCTGTCTAAATGATTTGCATTTCTAAACAGCACGCATGCATTTTAATGCACTTAAATAAGAGAATAATCTGCCGGGCTACTTTCTGAGTTTGACATAATGCATGGCAAACAGTTACAGCATTTAGAGGCACCCACGATAAGGCACACGGTTAAATGACAACATTTTTATGCACTGTGAGATCAATTTACTTGAAAACAGCTTTTTGTTTAATATTTAAAAGAACAGAAGGCCAAGCATCTTTATATCATAGCAGATCCCCCTCATAAGGCCCTGTGGCAGAAACTCCTCCCGGCTCCATTTCAGGAAAGCAGGGCTTCTAGAAAACTAGCTAGTTTGCTCACGGAGATACAAGACTCCAGCAACCGTGTGCACCTCTCCCCTGACGTTGGGTATTCGGGCTCAGGAACAGACTCATAGTGACTTCTAGAAACACTCCGTGACTCCAGGCTACGCTTTTGATGCACCGGCCATGCTCTTGTGATTCGATCTCCATCTGGATTCCTTCCACCTTTGCCTTGATTCCGTATTGTCTCTATATTTTCTCTTAATTGCCTTGCGTGGAAGTTAAGGAATGTAGGATGCCTGATTTGCTTTCCTTAGAAAATAAACAGTAGCTTAGACAAGGTTTCTGGACTTGGTGACCCAGCCTGCGCTTGGGCGGGAACAGATCCAAAGCCCTTCTGAGTGTGAGCTCTGGAGAACACGGCCTGCAGCCCTCAGGGGGTTTGCTCCTGACTCCTGAGAGACCACCGGACACTGACTCCCTGGGGGTGGCCTGCCCAGCGTGCCAGGGGCAAAGTTCACCTCCGTGGCCCTGCTCACAGGCTAACAAGCTTGGTCACCTACTTTCTTCTCGAATCTGTGACTGTTCGGAGAGCTCCAACAATTAACCTTTTCCTTTCTTAAAGAAGCGAGCAAAATCCTCTTCCAGAGAAAGTGATATGATTTGCTGACATCTCACAAGGGCGATTCTCGTAATTAGACAACAATGCACTTCCTTAGAACTAGCGAAGTCAACCACGGAAACAGGGGTGTAAATTGTCTCCCCCCCAGAGCTGCATCCCCCACCCTGCTCCCTGGACTCCCCACCGGCCCCCTGGGCTGGGCTGTGGGCAGCCCACAGGCCTCCTCCTGCCTCCACCAAATCTCCATGCTTGTCTTGGGTCAGGAAGCTTGGCTCTTTATGGCATAAAGCCAGGTCTCTGATGTGCACGTTTAATTGCCTTTAATCGTGTCCCTTCAAGAGACAGCAAAGCTGGAAGGCCTGCCAAGCTGGCCTGTGGCCAGGACGTGCTTTGCCTTCTCCCAGTCTTTGCCAAGCTCTGATATGCCAGCAGGTGAAATGTGGACACGGGATGCCTGCCCCTGCCCACCCTCCCCCTTACTCCTCAAACAAAGGTTTTGTTCCCCTAGCAAGACCAGTGAGACCTGAGTTCTGCAAACCTCAGCCCTGGGCAAAAATGTAGGGTCAGCTGCCTCGTCGTACCCAATTACAACAGCTCTGAGCCCCGTCTACTGCATCAGCACATGCGCTGTCTGTTCGTCGGGTCTCCGCCATCAACAAGTCTGAGAGTTGCTTCCCAGTGATGCTGCCCCAGAGCTCCCAGTGGGTGATTGACTTGCTCTGGGTCCACACCTGCAAACATGCTAACACGGAGACCAAGCACTTGGGAGCTTTTATAGGAATTTCACAGACTAATACATTTTGTGGACATTGACTAATCAATCATTAAGGCTTATAGTATTTCGTTTTTTTTTTTTATTGTTTCTAGCCTTAAAAAAAATAAAAATAGGGGCACCCGGGTGACTCAGTGGGTTGAGCATCTGACTCTTGGTTATGGGTCACGTCATGATCTCAGGGTCATGAGATTGAGCCCCACGTTGGGCTCCATGCTCAGCATGGAGTCTGCTTGAGATTCTTTCTCCCTCTCCCTCCTGCACTCTCTCTCTCTCTCTCAAATAAATAAGATCTTTTAAAAAGATTGATAAGTAAAAAATGAAAATAAACATTAAAATAAAAAATAAATAACATCCTTTCTAGTGTCTCATCGTTATTCTGTTTTAAATGTGTGGATCCATCATCAGCTGAGGAGTAAAACAAGGGAATGGGGCCCGTCACCACAGTGGTTGGAGAAGGCCCATGCGGGGCTGCAGGCCTGCTGCTCTTAAGGCAGTTCCCACCTGCCTGGGCTTTGCAGGGAGAGCAGAGATGGCACGATGCCTGGTGGCCCATCATCACACAGCATCATCCGAGCAGTCCTGCTCTAGTTTAAATTTATAAATGTGAAAAATCCATGTTTGACCTGTAGCATTTAATGAACCAACAACTCTGTCCCACGCTGCTCTTACCACCATCAGAACAAACATTCCTCTACACACATCACTGGCATTTACACGGCCTTTGTATTTTTTTATGCAAAAATACACATTTTTGCAATGTTATCTCAAAAATACTCTGTGGTAGAGATGTTACTTTTATCTCAAATGTACAAAAAAGGAATCAGGATCAACAGGCCTAAGTAATTTGTTCAGATTATGGGAATGGCAAAACCAAGGCCTGAACCCATGATATTGGATGCAAAATTCCATGTGTTCTCCAAAGCCCCAGGGACGCCTCTCCGTATGAGCATCTGCCATGCAATAGCTCCATTTTGTTGGAGTATGATGGGCATTTCAGACTCCACGTGTCCAGCACAGGTCTGTCATACTTCCCTTAACCCCAACAACCCCTGGAGACTCCCAGCAACTCCCACCCATCCCCATCCACCCACACCCACCCCTTCCAATCCCCTTTTCTAAGTTCTCCACCTGATTGGATAAGACCCACCCATGGTATGGAGGGTCATGTGCTTCACTCAAAGTCCACTGGCTGAAATGTTAACCTCCTCTGAAAAAGAAAAACACCTTCCCAGAAACATCTGGAATGATGCCTGACCAAATACCTGGGTGCCCTGGTCCAGCCAAGCTGACACATGAAATTACGCATCACCCCAGTCAGTGCAGCCCAAACCACCATGGACACTCGCCCAGGTCACTGTTGTGACCCCACTCGTATACTCTTGCAAAACCTCCTCACTGCAGAGGGACCTTTTAAAATGCAAGCAGGATTTTTAAAAAGTTTCTCGGCTCCCCATCATTCATGGAGCCTCTATTCCTAGGCCTGCCTCTGCTGCCACCCTTCCTCGTGGCTTTTGGGCCACCTGGTTTCGAATCCTGTTCCTCTAGCCACTGGCCTTGGTGCTGAAACCAGCTTTTGTCTCCAGCTCCCCGGTTTTTCCATGGCTGCCTCAAGTTTATCATTTAGCTTGAGCTCAGATGTCACCTGCTCAGAGGGGTCCATCTTTTCCACGGGCAGGAAAGATATATTTTATACACACCTGTTAAACAAATGAGTGATGGCACGCTTTCCCACATTTGTCACCGCGTCACCTGGCATGAGTCTGGATTCTCAGCAGACAGTGAGACGGTGGTAGGAAACAGTTAAATTCTTCCTTCCTCTGGTCCTAACATTCTGAGGCCATACTTTTTCACTCACGCCTGGCAGAGTTATGGCTGGGGAGCCTGATGGCCAGGAGTGAGTTAGGTACCAAATGGGTACTTGAAATGTAGAAACCTATCAGTCAAAGTGTGCTAGAGGCACCTCTTGATTCCAGAAAATGAAAAGTTTATGAGCTTCATGTCTTAGAATCTTTAAAGACCTTAGGGTGTTTTTTGAATTATGGTT
Source organism: Ursus maritimus (assembly GCF_017311325.1). Classification (NCBI taxonomy): domain Eukaryota; kingdom Metazoa; phylum Chordata; class Mammalia; order Carnivora; family Ursidae; genus Ursus; species Ursus maritimus. The sequence goes on along the minus strand of NW_024425563.1, from coordinate 96,766,107 downwards.
TTCAAAGAGCAGAACCATTTTAACTCACTGATTAAGTCAGGGATGTTGCAAATATAACCGTGTTACCTGTACCCTCCATATTGATTAAAACACAAACTCAAACCTTATTTCAGTGACTCAAACCATCGCCTTTTAACTGCTATTGCTTATCGAGTGAACCTGCCTTTGCCACAGGGTACTGAACACTCCTGAGTCTTGAAGGGAGAATGACACCACAAAACAGAAGAAGTAAATCAAAAAAAGACTTAATATGAGAAAAAAGTTTAACACCTGCTAAACGAAAAGCAGGAAAATTATGATACTTTAATGGAAAAAGGAGTCAGATGCTTTTTCTCTTCACCTATGAAGTGAGATCTATTAAACAACATCTATTTAATTTTCTCACCCGGACTGCAAAGCAAGACCATTTTCTCAATAATTTTGACACTCTTCACTCTATTCTTAAAGGCTTGCAAAAATATTATTAACATCTTCCAAGTACAGAATTATGTGCAAATGAAAGGTATTCTCAGGCTTTAGACATTTGTTTTCTTTACAGGACTAATTATGGATGTGACATAAATCTCAAACCTTGGACCCTCAACGGATGTCGAGTAAGCTGTGAGGATCAAGGAGGTCTCAAGAGATGGACACGCACAGAGTCACAGCTCTGCCCTGTAATGCAAGGAGGAATTTGCTTCTGGGGCAGAGTTCCTCTGGCATTACCCAGGAAAAGGAATTACAAATTCATTTTGAATTACCATAGGAACAATATCTTGTGAGCCTCCCAGAAAAAGTCTGATGACATTTCTGTCTTTTGTCCTCTGTTTCTTGGCATCACGTTTTGTATGCATTTGTGGAATGCCCACAAAGTCCCAGGAAATGTGCTTGATCCCGGCAGTAAAGGTGAATAGGATGTGGGGTCTGCACGGCAGACCACAAACTCGGTGGGTCCGGTAGGTGAGTCCAGTAGACTTGCATGTGTTTCAGGTAATGGTAGACCAGGTGATTTAGATCAGCTGCTCTGATGAGGACTTACAAAACTACTGGCAAAAATATGTCTCAACAATTTTACAGAAAGCACTAGAATACTAATAAGTCACTTAAGACTAAGTGCAGGAGAAGGAGCAGCCCGGGATTCCCAGCCCCGATCAGGAGTTGGCTTTCCCTGTGCCATCGGGGAGTCTGAGAGGAAAAGCGTCTCATGATGATTCCACAACTGTGACTGTCCAGGGAGAAAAGCGTGACCGTTGAGGATCCACCATGGATGCCCCTGCCCTCTGAATGGGAACCAGAGGGGACAGGTCCTCACAGGCTGAGAAATTAGCTTCAGATGATCTCGCTTCCTGCAGAGACACCAGACCACCATTTTGTCAGGTACCTGCAAAAACAAAGTGAACTCTCTTTGAAAGCATATAGCATCCTCCTAGGCTTGAAATTATATTTTACAAATAATTTTTCAAATACACGATTTTTGGAACACAGTTAAAAATAACCAAAAAGCTCAAATGAGACTCAAAGGAAACAAACGATAGAAAGGCACATATAGGAACTCATAAATAAGAGTTATTAGCTAACGATTTTAAAATAACCATTTTTATAGTTTTTAATGAGATCAAAGAATAGATTGAGAATTTTGGCAGAGAACTGGAAATGATGTAAAAGCACCAAATAAAACTTATGGAACAGATTGAATGGGTTTAACAGCAGATTAAATCCACATAAAGAGAAAATCAACAAACTACATCATTGGTCAAAAGAAAATACTCATAATGAAGCTTAGAAAGACAAAAGTCAGGAAAAATACATAAAAGTAAGTAAGAGAACTACAGAATTTCATGAGTAGAACTAAATAATTGGAGTTTCAGGAGTAAAAGAAAGAATTGGATGAAAGCAACATTTGAAGATAAAAAGACTAAGAACTTTCTAGAACTGATGAACTATATTAAGTCACAGTCTCAAGAAGGCATAAGAAAGTATGATGAAGGGTGTGTATGGCACTGGTGGGGGGTAATCTAAGTTCATCATAAAAACACTGAAAAACAAAGGCAAACATAAATTATAGAAGCAGACAGAAACAAAAAAGTAAAATTTGGGCCGACAGTCGATTTTCTCAGAAACAATGGAATCTTGAAGAGAAAAAAAAATGGAATGGTACCTTTACAACACAGAATATGTAACTACTAGTTTAGAATTCCATGCCTAGTGAAAATCGGTTTTAAAAAGAAAGATGAAGTAAAAAATTTTCAGTCACAAATTGAGAGAACTTGTCACCAAATCTGCAGGAAAACAATTCATAAAAGTCAGGATATTGTAAGTGATACAGTTCGGATACAGGAGACGCGAGGGCAGTAGAATGATCCACGCATGCATAAATATAAGTGAACGCTTCCTTATAAAACAAGGACAATAATTTCTTTCCCCATTTATTATGTGACATATATTAAATAATAACATATGATTATATTGAACATATTACGTAATATGCACAATTAAAATACACAACAAGTAAGGCAGGAGTACAATGAACTATTCCAGGAAAAGGACTGAAATGTCAAATAACATAGTGCTGATGAGCAGATGGTTCATACTCGATCTCAGAGTCATTATTAAGGAATAATAACAGAGTGGAGAATGGCCAAACTAATGCAGAGGAAAACAGAAAAATTAAAGCAAGCAATGTGAAAGAATGTAAGGAAGAAGGGGACAATAGGGGCACCTGGGTGGCTCAGTCGGTTCAGCCTTTGCCTTCAGCCCAGGTCACGATCTCAGTGTCCTAGGATCGAGCCCCACATCAGACTCCTTGCTCAGTGGAGAGCCTGCTTCTCCCTCTGCATTTCCACCTGCTTTTGCTCTTCTCTCTGTCTCTCTCTCTCTCTCTCAAATAAATAAATAAAATATTTTTTAAAAAGGGGGGGAATAAAGATAACAGAGACAGGGCAAACAGAAAGCTAAATTGTATATGAAACCCCAAAATATCAATTATTGCAAATAATAAATACACCAAATACTCGAAAGACAATGATTTTACTTTATTTTATTTTTCTAAGACAATGATTTTAGAACTGGACTTTAAAGCATCAAGCTACTTGCTGTTTGGAGAGACCCTTGTAAAACATTAGAATATGAACAATGTTATCGCACAAACACCAGCCCCAGGGGAGCCGGTGTAACCGTGGGAGAGAAGAGGCTGCAGGACGAACATAAGAAAGTTAGTGCCATCCCTTCTATCTATGAAAACCATGAAGCTATCAGAAATTTAAAATAATGCTAACTACATCCGAAACTAATGATGAACTATACGTTGGCTACTTGAATTTAAATTACAAAAAATAAAATAAATAAAATCATGCTAAATTTGTATGCACGTAACACACAGCCAAAAAATGTACAAGGCAGAAATTGACATAACCAAAATGAGAAATAGGAAAATGCACAACCATATTGGGAGTTTTGAACACACCTTCCTCAGTCAACTTTACACAAAAAACCTATAAACATCATACTTTATGGTAAAACATTAACTTTCTTCAGATATGGGTAATGAGAGGGGCCGTTCTACTCAAGGTTTCTCAGAGGCTCTCAGCCAGGGCAGAAGGACAGGGGAATGAGATGGGATAGAGACTGTACAGAGAGAAACAAAAGCATGTCATTCCTAGACAACACGGTAGCTTGGATAAAAAGAGTCAAGAGGGGCGCCTGGGTGGCTCAGTCAGTTAAGCATCTGACTCTTGGTTTCAGTGTAGGTCATGATCTCAGGGTCCTGAGGTCATGCCCCGAGCTGGGCTCCACGCTCATCGGGAAATCTACTTGTCCCTCTCCTTTCCCCCATTTGCATGCTCTCTCTCTCTCTCTCAAAGAAATAAAATCTTTTAAAAACTGAATCAAAAGAAACTACCAGTAATGAATAGAAATGACCAACTGCCAGATCTTATACCACAGAGGCACGAACTGCCCTTTTACAACGTATGTAACCAGGAAAAGATTCCTAGTGAGTGAGATTGAGTAAAGATACTCATGGAAATCTACAAGAAAAAGATGGAAACACAGTGCAAAATCAGGCACGAGTCTTGTTCGGGAACTCCCCCGCAGGCGAAAGCCAGATAAATACTACGCAAGATGTGCTCTACTTCTTCAGCAATTCGATGCAGGCAAACTGAAACCACAGGACCATGTGTGGGGATCACATGCCGCAAGCCGATCCTCATACACTGCTGGAAAGGGACTCTTTGCAGACTCTTCAGTGATGTCACCTGAGTGTGACAGCAGGCACACCCCATAATCTCTAAACCCCATTCTCAGTTTTACACCCTGTAGAAATGTGTGCACCAAGGACTACGCACAAGAATGCTCCTAGCACCTTATTCCAACTCCAATAGCCAAGCGTTACAAACAACCTAGACGCCCATCGACAGTAGAGGGGACAGATCGTGGTTTATGCAAGCGACGGGAGATAATATAGCAACGGCACTTAAAGAAATCCAGCTGTACATCACAACCCAGACGAATCCCAGGGCGTAATGCTGGGACAACCAGTAACACCCGGAATCTCCTACAACCCCTAGGCTTGAAACCGCAGGTGGAAAACGTGACGTGGTTTTCCTGAAGGTGGGGAAGGGAGGAGCTGCTGGGAGGAGGGGAGCAGCCACAGCTAGAACCTTCTAGTGGGGCTAGGGGGAGTCAGTGCCTCCCCTTGGCTGAGCCAACCAAGGGAGGCAGGGGGAGTCCCCAGATCAGAAAGTGAGATGCGCAAGGGCAGAGAACAGGACTGGGGGTGGGGAGGGTGCAGAACAGCCTCCACCATCTACCTCTCTGTCCACCCAGTGTCCATTCTTGAACACTACTCAAGTGAAGAAATCTTCCTGTCCAATGCAGAGTAGATGCAGGTGTCCATCAGCGGCCACGTGCATTTATCATGGGAAGGGAGACTAGAGAAACTGTCTATTGATATAAGATGCAGTCGCTACATTCCCTGCAGGAGGACATGGGGCCAAGGGTGCTGACCGAGCTTGCTTCTCCCACCAGCCATCCATGCCCCCCCTTTTGCTATGCTAGCACAGTGGTGCTGGGTCCACAGAGAGGGCATCCAACCCTCCCTTCCCCCAGCATCCCAGGCTATAGAGGTAATGACTTCATTGCACTGCTGATTTCCCCTTCATCATTATCAATAGATTGGAAGGACCATGAAGCATAGCAATGAATCCCCTGAGTCCCAGACCCAGGTCCCTTCGGTGACATTTTGCAAGGAGCTACTCAATTTTCCCTTGAGATTTGAAATCAATGATCCTGGGATAGGGACCCCTGTCAATTTAGCGGCATGAGAGTCTTCCCCCAAAAAAGGCCAGGGCAGTCTCGGACTTCATGATAATGAAGCTGACCATGACTCTTGATGGAAGAATTCTTTTTTTTATGACTCATGACTTCCTAATCCTCCAGGTCAAGTATGTGGGAATGGGATAAGAGTTGAATTCATGGGTGTCTCCCTGAGGATTCCTCACCCTGCCTGCCTTCCATCCTAGGTTAGATCCTGTTCTATCTCTGGCACCAGGGCCCTGCTAGGGCAACAATGAGCACGAAAATCCCGTGTCGGACTCCGCCTGTCCCTCACTCTCAGAGCGGACTTCCCAGAGTCCCTGAGTTGGCTCCCCGGGGTTGGCCCCAGCTCAGAGGTGTGAATAAGAAGAAAAATGAAATGAAGGCAGGTTCAAGGTCAAACTACTGAGCAGAATGCACGCGAACCCCTCCCTGCTCCAGCCTGATCTGTAACCGGGCTAGAGACGATGTCTTTTTACAACATCCAACTACTGAACTATCCTAGAAGATACCCTTCCCTCAGAGTGAAGCACAAACATAACGTGGACAACATGAGGCACTTGTCTCCCTTTCCTGAGCAGGAAATATCGGCTGAATCCCTCTGATACTGAAGGAAGCAGATTAAATTCAGCTCCGTTCATCAGAAATGAAATAGCACATAAAAAGGTAAGACACGCAATGTTTTCCGAGAAGAGCAGAGCTTGTACCAGGAATTTGAAGCCAGAGCAAAACTCAGTGTCCCTGTTTCTCTGCACTCTGTCTTGCAGCTCAGTCAGCCTCCCCGTCGCCCTGGTCAGCTTCATCTTGGGGCTGCTTTGTCTGACTCCTGGTCAGCGTCAGGCTCAGGTCAACCCCTCAAAACTAGAGTATCGAATTAACTTAGTTAATGTTTAGAGTCTTCTGGCCCAGAGGTGTAAGGCCGTGCGTGCAAAGCCATCTCCTGAACTTTCTCAGTGTACACACAGCTCACTAAGAACAGAGCATGACTGCTTTTTCCCATCTCGCAGATCCAGGGAAAGTGAATGTTGGTTCTAAGCGGACCGGCCCGTCTGCAGGCTTTCTGCTCTGTAAGCAGCATTGCCCTGGGGGACCGTGAGCCACCAAGGATCCAGGAAACCTTGTTTGGAGCCCTGTTTTCTAAACCACCTGCTAAGGGTGGTACTTTGCTCCTTGGGTTTTGTGACGGTTAATGCCATGCGTCAGCTGCATGGGGCCATGAAGTGCCCATTCATTCAAACACGATTCTCAGTGTAGACACAGACGGTGCTTCTAAATGAGATTAACAGGGTGCCTGGGTGGCTCAGTCAGTTAAGCATCTGCCTTCAGCTCAGGTCATGATCCCAGGGTCCTGGGATAGAGTCCCTCATGGGGCTCCCCACTCAATGGAGAGCCTGCTTCTCCCTCTGCCCCTCCCCCACACTCATGCTCACACTCACTCTCTCTCTCTCTCTCTCTCTCTCTCGCAAAAATAAATAAATAAATAATTTTTTAAAATAAATAAATAAACAAAATTAGCGTTTGAATTAGTAGATTGAGTAAAGCAGCTGGTCTTCCCCAAGGTAGCTGGGCCTCGCCCAATCAGTGGAAGACCTGAACAGAACAAAAGAGTTGAGTGAGAGGGAACTTCCTCTGCCTGACTGACTGAGCTGAGACATCTCTGTTTTTACTGGCCTCAGACTCGAACTGAAATGTAGGCTACTCCTGGTTTACTGGCTTTCAGACTGGAACTACACTCTCTCGCATCTCCAACTTGAGATAGATAGATAGATGATAGATAGATAGATGATAGATAGATAGATAGATAGATAGATAGATAGATAGATAGATAGATAGATAATAGATATCCTAACGGTTCTGCTTCTCCAGAAAACCCTAACTGATAAGGCTTAGATTACTAGATGAATTCTCAGGGTCTTGTTACCCGAGAAATTATATTTCGCTTGGAAGAGAAAAGAAAAAAATTCTTTAGCATAGTAAAGTATGTCTTTTCTCTCAGAAATAAATTTTGAGGATATGGGAATGAGTTGCAAGTATGCACTCACTTATAGTGAGAACAAATTAGTGTGTGCGACAAGCAGTCCCTGACATCAGGGAGCTGAGCCGGCGCTGTCATCCAGTGATTTTCGTACGGGACCTCAGCCTTGGTGTTTTCCTGTCGAGCATCAACAACTTTACAGAACATTCACGTGATGCAAGGCCCCTCTGAGAATGTCATAGAAAAGGATAAGACCCCATCACCATCTCCTCACACAGAGACAAAATCATGGACATGGTCCAAACCACAAAAATGACCAAGAGCTGCTCTCCTGGCTATTAGAGAAACATGACTGCCACTTCTCTAATTAGAGCTTTAATCTCCGCTCGTTCCTTCTAAGGTATGGATGAAATGTACTTTGTCTAACATATTAGACAAAGAATCTTCACTATTTGATGGCAGGAGACTTTCCAGAGCAGAATTCTGTTTTATTTAGCCCTACCAAGAATTACCTAACTTGAGCACAAAGTCTCTAAGTTCTTCCTAACATCCTTTTAGGAGGCCCCATCATTCCCCATGGCGCGCGATCTCTCTCCTTGCTGCAAGCCATTAACCCACATCGCTCAACTACAGATGTTCCTCGCGGTGTATGGTGAGAGGATACCGACGCATAGAAGGCAGCCCTGTAGCTTGCCCACTGCCATAGCTATGCTTCCTGCAGCTCGTAGTTTAAATATAAAAAGAGAGGGACAGAGAAAGAGAGAGAATTAGACAGGGCTTCTCTACCCCAGCTTAGCCGTTACGGTATAAAAGTGTGTACAAGATCTCCAAAGTGCAGCTTTAATTGTCTTTCTTCATGTCCTTAACGAGAGTCAGAAGACGAAAGACTCTGCCACGTTCTGCTGTCGTGGGAAACAAAGATGACTTGGCCTGTTGGAAGGATTTTCTTCACTTTCCTTCTGTGCTTGGCCAGACTCCCAGACAGAAATGACATAATGACATGTTGACATGCTAGCAGGAGTGAAAGGCAGCCACAGGACACCTGTCCCTGCCAACCTTGCCCTAATTCTCGGGCAAAAGCTCTGACAACCCAGCAAGACTACTAAGACCTCTGTTTTCTAGACCTCAACCCTAACCATCAAAAAGTAAGTTAATAATAACAATAATAATAGTCATATCTTTTTAATACCCAAATTACAACATCTCTGAGTCTTACCATGAAGTCTGTCTGTACTCTGGGTCTCCACCTTAAATAGTTTTGAGATGATTTTCTAGGTGATGTAGCTCGAATTATGGTCCGGAGCTCATAGTCTGTGAAGGACTTGTTATGGCCCCATGCCTACAGAAATGCACACATTGAGATACATCTTGCAAAGACTTGACTCAAAATCAAGGCTACGGTGGCGGTACTGTGCCCTTGGAATGCAGCCAGATTTTCCCAAAGTCATCTTCGGAAATCGCCCTGCAGCCCAATACAGGAAAATAGCTCCTTCATTTCTGTTTCTTACATCGACATTGACAGAAATGTCGCTGGGTCAACAGAAATCTCCAGATTTTATTTATTCACTGAAAATGGGTTACTCATAGAGGTGCCTGGGTGGCTTAGTCGGTTGAGCATCCAACTCTTGGTTTTGGCTCTGGTCATGATCTTGGGGTTGTGGGATCAGCCCCCTCGTGGGCTCTGCCCTGGGTGTAGAGTCTGCCCAAGATTCTCTCTCTCCCTCTCCCCGTGTCCCTTCCCAAATTCGCTCTCCCTCTCTTTCTCTCTCTCTCTTAAAAAAAAAAAAATGGGTTACTCATAGACATACATAAAATGTCAGATCTGGGTAAGTCATTATTCAGTCCAATGATTACCTTTTATGGGAGAAGGAGATTCAGGCAATGCAATGACCCCACCTGAACGAGACAGCAGAGTAGTTCTGGCCTGGTTGGCTAGGACCCTGGTTCTCAGAGTGTGTTCCCCCGACCAGCAGCGTCGGTGCCACTTGGGAACCTGTAGAAATGCAAATTCTTGAGCCTCATCGAAGGTCTACCGAATCAGAACATGTTTTATGCTTAGATATAGAGAGAAAGAGAGAAGTATAGTTGACACATGTTACATTAGTTTCCACTATACAACATAGACAGTCAACAACTGTATACATTACGCTGTGCTCAGCACACCACCCAGTGCTCTTACAATACCACTGACTATTCCCCCTGACTTATTCACTCCGTAACCGGAAACCTGTACCTCCCGCTCCCCTTCACCCGTGTTGCCCATCCCCCCACCCTCCCCTCTGGCACCCATCAGTTTGTCTCTGTATTTATAGTTCTGACTCTGCTTTTTGTTTGTTTATTTGTTTTGTCTTTTTAGACTGCACGTATAGCTGAAATCACATGGTATTTGTCTTTCTCCGTCTGACGAATTTCACTTAGCATAATACCCTCTAGGTCCGTCCATGTTGCCGCAAATGACAAGTGCTCCTTCTTTCTTATGGCTGAGTCGTGTCTATACAAACCACGCCTTCCTTATTCAGACATCACAGACATTTGGGTTGCTTCCACATCTTGGCTATTGTAAATGATGTTGAGATAAAAAACATCAGGGTGCAGGTATCCCTTTAAATTACTGTTTTTGTGTTTTGGGGTAGAAACCCAGTAGTGCGATTGCTGGGTCATAAGGTAGCTCTATTCTTAATTTTTTGAGGACCCTCCATCTGTTCTCCACAGTGGCTGCCCCAGTTTGCATCCCCAGCAACAATGCACGCACGTTCCTTTTTCTCCACTTCCTCAACGCTTGTTACAGAAGTGAGTTTTTAACTAGCCCTCCGGGGCTCCCGAGGCATGCCAATAGTGGCGAAACGCTCATCTAAAGATCGGGACACTCTCCAGCACCAGGAGCAGAACCCATTTTTCTTTGAGCACATGTCACATGATCTGTTCTCAATCCTCATTTATTCAGCACACTAATGAATTCCACATTCATCACACAAATGTGACATATTGGCTTTTGTTTTCCCTTTTGTGATACATTGGCTTCTGTCTTCTCTCAAGTTGAAAAAAATCAAATAAGCATCAGTGGAACGCTTAATATATTATGGCACGGCAGCGGGATTAAAATTTTTAAAAAGACAGTCTCCGATTTTAAGGAATAAATGCAAACACCTGATGTGTTAGGTCCAATGTGCAAAGCTCCGGGATGAAGCCCTTGTAATACGGCTCTCGGCGGGGCAGAGAAGAGGGTACTCTAACTCCTTTCCCAACAATTTCTTGGAGAGCAGACGGTTTCCTTGGGACCTGGCAGATCTCTGAGGACAGAGACAGGGCAGGGCAGGAGGGAGGCCTTTCAGAGAGCAGGACCTGAATCAGGGAAGGTGCAACAGGGAGGAGAGGTGAGGGCGAGGTGGGCTGCTCTGGGTACAGAGAACAGTCCTCATGGCGAAAGCCCGGGCGTGGTGTTAGGGAGGACACTGTGAAATTAAAATCTATCAAGTGATAGGATATTAGAGGCTAGTGCGTTTGTGTAGCCCAGGGGAGGTTCCATGGTAGTTGCACAGGGAAGCAAGGTGACGAAAGCCACAATCTGGAAGATAATTCAAGGGAGGATGTAGTGGGGAGGCAGAGACTGAAAGCATTGTTCTAGAAATAAGGCGAGACATCCTGTGATAGGAAGCCAGATGGGGCCGACAGAAGGAAGGCTATAACCATGATGCCCAAGCAAGGGTTTGGGGGCCGGTTCCATGGGGATGGGGGGCCATGGAGCTGGGGCTTATTCTGTGTCTAGAGCACAGTTCTGGGAAGCAGCTGGTGAGGTGAGATTTGCTCGTGGTGAATATGAAGAGCCCTAGAGACCTCAGGGTGAATCCTCAAAAAAGCGTTTTGAAGGGGGGATTAGAATGATTCCATTGTACAGATCAAGAAAACTGAGGCTTATAGAGCCTAACTAACCCATGTAAGCTCACATGGCAAGAAAGTAGGAGAGCCAAAGCACCAAACTCAGACTCAAGACTAACGCTTAGCCGGGACCCAGGACATTTCAGAAGCATGTTCTTTCCTGCCCAAAGGTACAGAGGGAGAGAGTAGAGAAGGAGCCCGTTCAGTGCGACCTCCGAGTGCAGGGGCACCATAGGCTGGAAGCTGATAGGGATGAAGTCAGGATACGACACCAGAAACGTGGGCTGCTCTTTAGGTGATCTGGGGGAGCGGAGCCTGAGAAAGACAGGCCACTGGGGACTTGGAGGTTTCTCGGCTGGAGGAGCTCTGAATGTGTTCGCGGCTGATGGAAGGAACGTATGAAGAAGGGGGATGAGGGACAGAAACTCTGAAACTGCTCATGACTCAGGGGGAGTCTCTTGGTTAGAGAAGGAAATCCATGATGGGCCATATAGACAGGAATGTCTGAGTGTGGGCAGGGAGTTCATATCTACTTATCCCGGCAGGGAAGCCTGATGGGCTCCAGGGCCACATCCATGCCACTCTGTGGGCAGAGGCGGGCGACAGGCAGCCCCGGCTCTGGGATCCCGTGGGTCCCCTAGTTAGGTTCCCTTGTGCAGTGACATCCGGGACCCATTGACCTGTGTCGGGAGGTGGTGTCTGCCCGATGGGTTGTGGGGCTGAGATGGCTGCCCCACTTCGAGCTGCTGAGTCTCGAGGTCTGGGCCTTCTCTGTGCTGTCACGGGCTCCGGGACCACAGGAGGTGAGGGCCTGAGGCCAGCTCGGGGCCTCTCCATCCTCAATCCATAATTTGCCATTCTGCTGTCCAGTCACCAGTCTGGGGAACTTCAGCAAAACTTGACAAGCCCACCGGGACATTTGCAGTACCCAGCCGGCAGTGATTCTAATACAACCTTTGAGAAAACTCAGTCTGATGCCAGAGACTGGAAGGTCCTCATTTTGTCAAATTACTCAACGGTTCTGGAAATCGGGCAGGAAGCTGCACACGTAAGGGGGCGGGCTGCTACGGCCATGGAAGGAGGTCCCTTCCAGGCGACTCGCTTCCGCACCCCCCCCCCAGCTCTGTGATCCTCCCTGGTGACATTTGTCCCATTTCTGCCCCTGTTGTTCTAGTTTCTTCCTCCCCCAGGATCTCAGCCGCTGATACAAGAAACAGCGTACGCTTCTGTGCCTCATGTTCCACTTAAAATCTGTGCTCCTTAGAGTGTCTCTTCCTTCCTCCAGGATCTCTCAAGTCACTTTCAATCTCTTTATCCTCGAAGTTAAACCCAGACCCAACGGGCTTATTACAGGAACCAGAATTTTTTATGTTATATTCTATCATATATGATATGATACTATATTATTATATGATCTATATAGTATAGTATTTATTATTTTAGTGTAGTATATGACATATTATATGAAATTATATTATATAAAAAATTAATAGATTTGCCTTTAGTAAATGCCAACTTGAACCAAGTACTTAGCTGCCCTGAGCCCTGCTTATCCAGTCAATCGAGTAGTGGGCGAACTTCTACCCGCACAGATGTTGTGAGGATTATGTGAGAACATATAAATCGCAGTCTGGCTCACGGTGACCGGAGAACAAACACTGAGCATCGTCTTCCTTATCTGTTCCCCATGCGCTTCCAGCACAAGAGGAAATAGCTCTCCGCCATCATATCAAGCATACACAGCCAACTCAGAGGGGATGGAGGGTCTAGAGGACAAAGAAATGACAAGTAAGCCTCAGAGTCAAATCCCAGGCACCCCGGCACTAACACACGAGTGTTTGTGCGCGTCTCCCGTATTCCGAAGTGCGTCTTTGCCTTTCCACACCGGATGCAGATTGTGAAATAGCTGTGCTCATTCAGCGTCTATTGATGAATGGTGGAAGGAAGAAACGGATGAATGAGTATTAGTCAGATAATTCATATGACCTGGGAGTCACGTGTCTTCCCCAAGAAGCAGTAAACCCCATCCCCACAGCATCCACTCTGCTCCAGAGCGTCTCCTTCCACAGCTGAAGTCTTCGTAGATGGAGAATTGTCACTTGGAGCCCTGGCTGGGACTCTGGGCACGTGACGGCACTCCTAAGAGGCCTCAATCCCTCGTGAGCTCTAACTCTGCAGGGAAGAGGGCACACACCGCGGCATCCGGGCCTCCGCAGGTAAAATGTGCACCTGTCCTCAGGACTGGAACGAGCCAATAGATGACGGTTATGAAGACACTTTTCCTGAACTTCAAGGCACTCTTACCCTCAAATACAACTGCCTCTTGGACTTCTGCATCAGAATACCTACAACGAAGTGTGTTTGAATCTAAACTCATGAACATTTTCTTCACCCAGGGTCCCCCACGATGATGGGAAGCCGAACCTGTGGGGTCTTCTGCGAGGCTGCCAGTGATGACAGACTCTTCCTTCGCTCTGGGGTCTGGATCAGGCTGGTCGGCAAAGCCTGTTGATGTCCCCTCTTTGAGCCCCAACTGTATAGCCTTCCTGCTTTTCTTTTTAAATATCTGTACCACCATAGCCAAGCACAGGGCTTGCCACATTCATAAACGGGCATATTTAATATCTATTATTTGTTTGCTGGATCATGCCTCCCCTTTGTTTTGGAAAAAAAGAATTTGAGGCATTTGCGAGTTACAGAATAGAATGAAGAGCTGAGAATACTGCATCAAGACAGAAATGCAAAACACAGGTGAGCTGTTACAGACACCAGATGCGTACTTCTCAGTTATCTATCACCCTTCTTTGCAAAGAGAAGTCTCTTCATTTCACGTGCCTCCTCCACCAGTTCATGTTCAAAGGAAGCAGACTCCTAGCTGTAAGGCAATCAGCTCTGACAAATCGAGTCCAGCCTTGGTACGCGCGCTCCCTTCTACTGGCTATTGGATTATTGGATTAGGGAAAGGCACCTGATACAGTTTGCCCAGAGTCAGAAGTCTGTAGGCAGACTCCTTTCCTTCCCTGTAAACCGATTACAACTTCCTGTGATGGCGACACCCGCTGAAGCCATCCCACACCCATGAGCAGAAACCAAGAACAAAGGCCAGCATGCAGAGGACGAAACCGGCAGACAGGCAGCAGAAGTCTTGCTAAGCTACCAAATTAACCAGAGCCAGAACCACCGCCGAACTGCCCTTCTCGGGGGAGGGGACACTTCCACCTTATTTCTTTAGTATCAGTTGAGCAAGACTCTCCCCGTACCCATATTCCAAGTGTTGCTGAAAGTTCGTATGTAAAAGTGTGGATGATACTATGTTGAAAGATTGCTTAATATGAGCTGAAACCCTGGCTAAAGCAAAAATGTAAATATCATTGTTATGTGATGTCCATAATATCAAAACCAGCCATTGTACAGAAAAAAAGAGCAGCTTCTCATGCTAAAACAGAGACCAACAATCGGAAAGAAAAGTTCCTCCCCTCGGCTGTAACAAAGAGGACGAAAGTTTATATGTTTGCGTTTCTTTAAAACCCCAAATATTCAGGAACACCACTTCCCCGGGACCAGTGTGGTGAGAGGAGGTTAACTTAGCTATCTAGTGATTTCCATTGGCTCCACGAGTGATATCCAGACACCATGATTCTGGCAGATGGGACAGGTTGTGTATCTCGGAGTCTGCGAATAAGGTGTCTCACAGATGGCACTTGGTGACAGATGGATGGTGGACAGTCTGGCCAGACCATGTACATTCACTTACTCTGCGCTGTGCTCAGGGTCTGGCACATAGTCCTCAATATATACGTTGGATTTTCAGTGATGAAGAGTCCATTAATGTATGAGACGCTCGTTTGAATAATTGACTCTGGGTCATCCTTCAGAGTTCTTCTGCTCAATGTATGTCCTTTGCTCTGATCCCCTAAACAGGCCCAGAGAAGCCAGGAGAAGTCAGGTGAGGAGAGGGTCCCCGTAGCTGAAAGCCTCCAGAGGACATTTCTAGAACTCATCTTCTCTAAACTTTCTCAATTCACAATTCCCAACAGTGTGACATCTGTCTGTCTTATGAGACTATCTACCTCCCAATGGCGGGATGTGCCAGCCCCAGTCCTTCTCGGGCCTCCTGCTCCAGCCCAATGCTCAGCTCTGATGGCCAAGAAGCATTTGCTGAGACAATGAAGAAAACGTAGGAGAAAACTTGCATTTTTTATTTAATTTTAAAAACAGGGATAGATAGGGGCACTTGGATGGCTCAGTCGGTGAAACATCTGCCTTAGGTTCAGGTCATAATCTCAGGGTCCTGGGATCGAGCCCCACGTTGGGCTCCCAGCTTGGTGGGTAGCGTGCTTCTCCCTCTCCCTCTGTCTGCCGCTCCGCCTGCTTGTGCCCTCTCTGTCAAATAAATAAATAAAAATTTTAATAATTAATTAATTAATTAATTTAAAAAACAGGGATAGAAAATAAGGCCACTGAACAAGTAAGAGTGGAGGCAATTGTGGAGACAGACAGACAGACAAAAAAGTCTGAACCTAGAAGGTCCCAATTCCTCAGCTTTCCTGGGGCAGCACAAGGAGGGGCTCAAGGTCCTCCAGAGGTTTTAGGGTAGGCAGCCCTGTGCTCTGATAGATTTCCTCTATTCTGGAAAATAGAAAACAATGTCCATTTCCCCCAAAGTCAACACTCAAGAGATCAGTTGTATTTCGAGTCAAACACTTGTCCTAATATCAGGTTCTGCCGTGTTTCATGGCGACATCAGGGACGGTAGCAGCAGCCACCACAGTCCACACAAGGGCTTGGCATGGGCACTCCGCACACACACCACGCCCGTCCCTCCAGCTAAGCTGCCAGGCGGACAGCACGACCGCCATCTCTCAGATGACAAGCACAGCTCGAGATCCCACCAGCGCCTAAGGGGCATCCAGGATCTCAATCCCAATGGCTCTGACTCCCAAGCGATGTTCCTCTGCTCTCATTGCATTCTTAGTAACATCTCTGGCCCATCCTCAAGAGGTTTTAAATGCTTCTCTTTTAAAATAAATAATCTCCATGTTCCTGCTTTTCCTGCTATTTCCTGCCCTAACAATTCTATGGCTTACATGAGTAGAATTATTTCAGGTTTTGCCAGGCATAGCTTCTCTCCAGTATCTGCCCCTCACGTCCTTGTTGTGCCGTTGGCTCCAAGGCTGACATACACTCCTGGGAGCCAGCCTGACCCGGGATTCACTCCATCCCCTCGGGACACACCCACATCCAGGCTGTGGCAGTTGATCAAAAAGGAGCCCAAACCACAAAGGGCAGAACATTCAGTTCCTCCCAGGAGAAAATTGCCACTTGTTTAAGGACATTAGTCACCGGGTCAAAAAAAAAAAAAAAAAAAAAAATCATGTTTTCTTCCTATTTAAAAAAAAAAAAAAAACCAAAACCCAGAAGACTTCTTGCTGAAATTCAGAGTCAGTGCCCCCAGCACTCGGGGTGAGTGTAGCCACGTGATGTGTTGCAATTGGAAGTTGAGAAAGGCATAATCGCTGTAATTAGGTGAACTCTCTCCTACCAATTTTAGCAAAAACATCGCAGAGAACGCTATAAATTTTCTGCTTAATATATGTAACTATTCCAGAGAAATCGCCTGTGTTCCCTGGGGAAAAATTGGTGCGTAGACACCGCTCGTTAGATTAATTTAACACTCACCTTAATTGGGCAATGCAGTCTTTCATTAATTCCAAAGTAGCATTAATTTTTCAATACGGATAATTAGGATACACAAATATTGCCATCTTTATCATTGCCCTGTAACATTCGTGAGCCTCCCGCCCTTAGAAATCCTTGTGCATATAAGGAATTAAAGTGATACTCGTAATTTCTTAAATTATAATAATAATGAGATAAACATGTAAAGTATCTTATAAAATAAAACAGTTCCACATACTTTTTCTCACTTAAATGTCACAGTACCCCTGCATGAAATTTATAGGGCCATTAGAGTGTCACCACTTTATAACAAAGAGACAGAATTAGAATTAAGTGCTAAAAGAAGTCAGATGAATGACCCTAACTTGAACTTTTTTTTTTCTTCATTTGTTCATTTTGTATCACCTCGTGGTTTTGGTTTTTTTTTTTTTTTCCTAGTTCGGAAATCTCTTTGTTTTATAACAAGACACAAAGTTCCAATTCTTTGCTGCAGAACAATGCATTCTGACCCTCCTGGAATGGCACATGCAGCTCTGTAGGATTTTCTGCAGCACCTGTGTGCAAACTGTGGCTCACCACCGTGGAGAGTGCCCAAGATGGCTGAGGGTCCCCCTGGCTTCACAAGGATCCGTGATTCTCTGACTTTCTGAACCTTTTCTTCTTATTATTTACAATCGGGGTAGTTATTCTGACTTCCGTGTTTGTTGTGAAAAGTAAACAAAATAATCTAATAAAAGCCCCTGGCCCAGAACGGATGTGTGACAAGTCCCCCCCAGCAACCAAGAGCATTGCAGCTCCGGGGAAGGGCTCTGTCCCAACAAAATCACATCATGGGGCAGTGAACCTTTTCTACAAGTAAAGTGTTGGTTTGACATGGTGGCCAAAGCACATTTTCACAGACACAAGACAAATTTATTCTCCTACAGTCCCAGAAGTCAGAAATGCAAGATATATTTCGCTGGGCAAAAATGAAGATGTCGGCAGGGCTGAGCTGCTTCTGGGATGTTCCAGGGGACAACCACTGTCCTTGGCTTTTCTCACTTCTAGATGCCACCTGGGTTCCTTAGCTCATGGCACTTCCTTGCGTCTCCAAAGAAAGCAGTACAGCCTCTTCCAATCCCTGTCTCTCCGCCTCCCTCTTCCCCTCATAAGAACCCTTGACCCACTGATATTTAAGATGATCTCTCCATCCCAAGGTTCTTAATCACATCTGCACTGCTCCTTTTGCCATATGAAGAACCATATTCATGGGTTCCAGAGGACATCTTTGGGGACTACCAACTTTTTATAGGAACTAAAAACTAGCACTGAATTTACTGGTACATAACTACACTTATCATTAGAAAGAGATATTGTGGTAAAGATAGCAAATTGCTTGGATCCGTATTGCCATATATGAGACGAGAGTACAAAATAATGACAGCAGGCTCTCAGCTGGGCCGGGGATGGACAGGGCTTAGGACTCACCTGTATCTATGACCTTGTTCGACATTTGCATCATCATTTGGGGTATCGCAAGGGAAGACCATCATTGGTTTGTTAGTTACTGTGGCATTTGGAAGGCACGTAAAGTCCCACTCATATGAGGATTCGGGAAGTTCTTCAAAGGTTTAAGTAATAGGATTAACCTAGTGGGATGACATTTAATATACATTAACGTGAAACCTCATGCTTGGAGCCAAAAGAAAATAAAATCTCCACAGGTGAGAGAAATGTGCTTTTGCATCAGTGGTAGTTAAATACGGCCCTCAGACAAACATCACACCCCAGGGCGCCCGCTCTCCCTCTCTCTTTTCCTGACAAGAGTCTCCATGTGAGTCAAGATTGGAAACAATTAGCTTTTTTATAACTGGACATACACCTCTCTGAGTTTTTACAATTTAATTTTCCTTAATTCTCACAGAAACATGGTGTGTTAAACTTCATTGCCTCCGCTTTACAGATAATAAATTTGGGACTCAGAAATGAAGAGTAAGTTGAGATGTCAGGTATCTATCAATTACTAAACATGACTTGAACTCAGACCTTTCTGACTCTAATGCCCTTGACTTTCCAAATACATCTGTTCTGAACAGTGACTGCTAAAATATCTATGGCAAATGTATAGCACAGAACCAGAAGTATTCAAGTTATAAATAGGAAGGGATTCCATTACATGTCAGAAAGCTACGTTTTGGGATTTTAGTACAAGAGATTCTAGAGTATAGGTATCTGGTAGAATTTCTATGATGATTGAAATATGCTATACCATTGCTATTCAATACAGCACCCACCTGAAAAGTATCTAGAGTGAGATGGAAAGTCGATTTTGAAGATCCCATGCATCTCTTCTATAATTCGGTAAGTTCCGGCAGCCGGAGGGTGATGGTTGCAGACAGAAGTACGTGACAAGTCTCTCTTTCACCAAAAGGAAACCCAGTACAAATTGGAGGCTGTTGAAGGATGATTATTCTTTTAAATTGTGGCAGCAGAAGATCTCCTCCATCTCTGAGTAAAAAAGGAACAGCAGAAAAGGGATGGTGGATCCAGAAAATGTAACTTGTGGGGTGACAGAGAGTTCCTCTTTTGCTGTTGATGGTGGTCATGGTGATGGTGGTGATGGTGATGGTGGTGATGGTGATGGTGGTGATGGTGATGGTGGTGGTCATGGTGGAGATGGTGGTGATGGTGATGGTGATGGTGATGGTGATGGTGATGGTGGTGGTGGTTCTTAATCTCCCACACTAATCATTCAGATGGAACAATTCACCCGCAGGTTAAATATTAAAGGAAATTAACTCCAAACCATGACAGAGCCCAAGCAATTGGAACTATCTATACAATATTTGGGGCAGATACAAGTTTATCTACCTTATATCTGATTTTTATTACTGTCATTAGATTAAAAGCAGAGCTCAATGTTTCCAGGTTTGGCCAAGAAGCAAAAAAGACTCTTCACCCTGCCTCTCACACTAGTTATAACCAGGAACCCTGGACAGAACACACAAAGTGACTATAGTAAGGCTATGAAAGATGGAAAAGGACACAGAGGGGCCTCAGGATTCAAGGAACAGCAGGCAGCGAGTTCCCGGAGGTTCTTTGATTGTGTGTGTGTGCTTCCCATTTGTTTATCTATTTGTTTGCTGTTGCCACCCATATATCCTGGCCTGGGTGCTACAGCAATCCACAGCCGAAACCTGCCATGCCAGCAAACATAAAGAATAAAACAGCCCAGGAAAAGCCCATTCTTGCCAGAGTATCAGGAAGAAGGTGTCCCTTTCTCCACATCCTCTCCAACATTTGTTGTTTCCTGTCTTGTCAATTTTTGCCATTCTAACTGGCATAAGGTGGTATCTCAAGGTGGTTTTCATTTGAATTTCCCTGATGGCTAATGATTTTGAACATTTTTTCATGTGTCCTTTAGCCATTTGTATGTCTTCATTGGAAAAGTGTCTGAACCCTCTTACACTATTGGTGGTAATGCAAGTTGGTACAGCCACATTGGAAAACAGTGTGGAGGTCCCTCAAAAAGTTAAAAATAGAGCTACCCTATGACCCAACAATTGCACTACTGGTTATTTACCCCAAAGATACAGATGTAGTGAAGAGAAGGGCCATATGCATCCCAATGTTCATAGCAGCATTTTCCACAATAGCTAAATTGTGGAAGGAGCCAAGATGCCCTTCAACAGATGACTGGATTAAGAAGATGTGGTCCATATATACAATGGAATATTACTCAGCCATCAGAAAGAATGATTACCCAACATTTGCAGCAACATAGATGGGACTGGAGGAGATAATGCTAAGTGAAATAAGTCAAGCAGAGAAAGACAATTATCATATGGTTTCACTCATTTATGGAACATAAGAAATAGCAGGGAGATCGGTAGGAGAAGGAAGGAAAGAATGAAGGGGGGGTAAACAGAAGGGGGAATGAACCATGAGAGACTGTGGACTCTGGGAAACAAACTGAGGGCTTCAGAGGGGAGGGGCGTGGGGGAATGGGATAGGCCGGTGATGGGTATTAATGAGGGCACGTATTGCATGGAGCACTGGGTGTCGTATGCAAATAATGAATCATGGAACACTACATCAAAAAGTAAGGATGTACTCTATGGTGACTAACATAACACAATAAAAAATTAAAAAAAAAAAAGAATTTGTGTGACTCCATGCCAAAAAAAACAAAGAGCTGAAAAGTAATGTATCCAACGTGACTACTTTGAATTGGTCCTGAAAGGGCCATGAGAAAGCATGAGAAAAGAAGAAAGAGAAAAGGAGAAATCCAGACTACAAGAAGAGCATGAAGCAGATATGCAGAGAAGGACAAGGATAAAAAATCACAAAGCTCCAAAATGAGAAGCAAAGATTCTGACAGCCTTTGCAATTCTCCCAAGGACTAACAATACTTTCTACAACTGGGTTCCGTTGGAAACTGTTGGGTTAAATTTTTCTTACTTGAGCTTCTTCACGTGGGATTCTGTCCCTTATTAATAAAAATTCCTTAACTTAAAAAAAAAAAAAAAAGGAAAAGGGTGTCCCTGCAGGATGGAAGCATTTTGAGGACACCCACCACGTTCTAGAGGCCCGACATGTGAGAAGAGCTGTCTCCCACCCCCACTGATTCAGCAGTTAAAGACAAGTGATTATCTTCATCCTGCTCTTAGCAAAGGTAAATGGAGATGGTCCCTAGTGCTCCCCACCTACACTGTAGCCAGAGACATTGAGGGGTGGAATGTTATCTGATATCCCTACTCTACATTAGAAAAACCCTGCAAAGTATCAGTGTCCTTTTTGCACCCAAGTAAAGAGTAAGGGATGACAAAAAGGAGAAGCAGCCAGAAAAAGGAATTCCTTAAATTTCTGGATGAAGTCCCCCTTGAACATACCAAGTCAACACACTGAAAGCTTAAAGAACTGAACCACAGTGTGGAACAGAATTCAGATTTCTCATTTTTCTTTAAAAAGCATATAAGTGGACATAAAAGAACAAAATATACTGCAGAAAATTAAATTGACATTCAAACACAGCCTGGGAAAGTGGTCCTAGATGTATGTGCTAAACCCACATGGGTTGAATTCTTGATAAAGAAAAGACTTAAACAGGAGCCAGAGTCTAACAACATCATACTCAAAATATCCAGGAAATAATCCAAAATTACTTGGTGTATCAGGAATGACTCCAATTTGAAAAACAAATCTACAGATGTCCACACCAAGATGACACAGAATTATCTGACAAGGACTTTAAAGTATATTTCACACAAATGCTCCAACAAGCAACAGTGAACACTCTTGATACAAATTAAGATTTAACAAAGCGATAGAAAATAAAACAAGAAGAGCCAGGGAGCCTGGGTGGCTCAGTTGGTTAAGTGTCCAACTCTTGATTTTGGCTCAGGTCGTGATCTCAGGATTGTGAGATCGAGCCCCACATCAAGCTCTGCACTGGGTAGTGGAGTCTGCTCGAAGATTCTGTCCCTCTGCCCCCCACCCATGCATGTTCTCTCTCCTTTTCTCTAAGATAAATAAATATTAAATAAATTAGTAAAATCATTAAATAAAAAGAAATTAAAACAAGAAGAGCCAATCAGAAATGTTAGAAATAGAAAATTGCATGACATAAAGTAAAAATTTGCTGGATTGGCACAATACATAAATGGAGGTGATAGAAGAGAGAATGACCGTAGATCAGTAACAATAACCCAACCTAAACAATGGAGAAATAGGTTGGAAAACAGACTGCACCTCAAGGGCACACGAACGGTCTAGAAACAAGCATATCATTGGCATCCTGTAAGGAAGAAAATAAGGGCAATGCTGAAAAACACATTTACAAAAGTAATGGCTAAAAACTTCCCAACTTTGGCAAAAGACATAGAAACCTAAAAATCCAAGAAGTTGAGTGAATCTTAAATAGGATAACCCTAAAGAAATCCATGCTCAGATACATCGTAATCAAATTTTAGAAAATGAAAGTTAAAGAAAACATCTCAAATCTCAACCTAAACATGGCACCTTATATAAAAAGTAACTGAGAAGGAATCATAGATCTATGTGTAAGTGCAAAACTATAAAAATCTCAGGAGAGGGGACCCCGGGGGTCTCAGTTGGTTGAGCATCGGGCTTGGTTTCAGCTCAGGTCATGATCTCAGGGTCATGAGTTCCAGCCCCATGTCAGGCCCCACGCTCAGCACTGAGTCTGCTGGAGAGTCTCTTTTCCCCCTCCTTCTGCCCCTCCCCCGTCACTTACACACATGCACGTGCATATGCTCTCTCTCTAAAATAAATAAATAAATATTTTTTTAAAAATTAAAATTAAAATCTTGGAAGAAAACAGAGGAACACATCTTTATGACTTTAGAGGAACAGTTCTTAGACTTGACATTAAGCACCATACACAGTAGGAAAAAAAGTGATAAATTAGACTTTATTAAAACTAAAAATGTTCACTCTGTGAAAGACATTGCTAAAAGAATGAAAAAAAATAAGGCACAAACTAGAAGGAAATATTTACAAAACATATCAAAATACGGGTCTCTAGAATATATAAATAAATATAGGTAGAGAGAGAATAGAAAAAGCTCTGTGAACTCAACCCTAGTAAAACAAATAATCCAGTTAGAAACTGGACAAAATCCAAGAAGGAAGGAAGGAAGGAAGGAAGGAAGGAAGGAAGGAAGGAAGGAAGGAAGGAAGAAAAAGAAAGAAAGAAAGAAAGAAAGAAAGAAAGAAAGAAAGAAAGAAAGAAAGAAAGAAAAGAAAGAAAAGAAAGAAAGAAAAGGGAGGGAAGGAAGGAGGGAGGGAGAGAGGAAAGAAGGGGGAGGGAAAGAGAGGAAGGCAGGAAAGGTGGGTGGGAAGGAAGGAAGGAAGGAAGGAAGGAAGGAAGGAAGGAAGGAAGGAAGGAAGAAAATGGACAAAAACCTTTCACAGACACCTCACCAAAAAGAATACATGGATAGGAAATAAGCTAAATGAAAGGCTGCTCACCGTCATTAGCTATTAGAGAAATGCAAACCCAAACCACCATGAAATACTTCCAGCAGAATGCCTATCAGAACGGCTAAGATTAAAACACTCTGATGCTGTCAAGTATCGTCAAGGATATGGAGCAACTGGATCTTTCCTAAAACGCTGGTGGGAACATAAAATTGCACAACCGCTCAGCAGAACACTTGGGCAGTTTCGTCAAAGTCAAGCCTATGTTTACCATAAAAATCTTGAACCACAGCCAACATCAGGATATCTTCCCTGAAGAACACTTACGTTTACATGGAAAACTGTACGTGACTATTTCCTGTAGTTTTATTTGTAATACTCCAGACTGGAAACAACCCAAATGTCCTACAATAGGTGAAGCATATTATTCATGCCGCACATCATACAACGGAATAAATTGTGAAACAAAATTCAGCTGAATAAATTTGAAGATCTAATTGGCTTTATCGAGCAATTCACCAATCAGGCAGATTGTCGTCTAGCAAGCGGAGAGATACTCTGAGGCGTTATACAAAGTGGAAAGCTTTTATAGAAAAAGAAATGGGACTTATTTGTTATTAGCAAAGGAAAACTGGAAATTCATTGGAGCAAAGTGAGAGTTGAGGGTGATGACGTGTTCTCATTGGCTGAGCTGCAGCATTTCCATTGGCGGGGCTTGTTTTGGGGGGAAAAGGAGGATCTTTCTCCTACCAGGGTAGGGGAGTAGTGACACCTCCCTTTTGGAGAAGCCAGGCATCTCTCTTCCTGTTTGGGATACTTGAAGAGCAGTGGTAGGGTGCGAGAGCCTCCCCTGCTGGGCTCCTGACTCCAATTTTAGTTGGGGTATCCTTTATCGATGTTCACATTTCCCCCTTTTGATCAAGAGCTTTCTCTGAAAGCTGATCAGGAGTGAGGTTTTCTGAATTCAGGAGCCTCTGTCCCTCTGCACCAGGAAGGACCTTTCCTGGGTGTCATGTCCCATGTCAGGGGGAAAGTGCATGAACCAGAAACCACGGGAGGCCACAGGAATAACAAGGAAAGTTCAAAGGCAGGACAGTCAAGCATTTCTTATCTGTATTTTTGTCAAAGTCATAAGCGTGGAGATCATCTTAAAGTGCTGAGCTAGCATCATCTTATGAGGCAGGTCATCTCTAGGGACCATTGTGTTTACTCATTTAAGCCTGGGGATTAGTCAGATTTTTAATGCATGTGAAGAGACTCCCCTAGACCGACTCCCCCTACATGCTGTGCAAAGACAGTGCTGCTGGAGAGGTTTCTCAGGGAGTGGGGACAAATCTGACCTAGAGACCATGGGAATGTGGGAGAAAAGAGAGGGCCTTCTCCTCCCAGGCAAATGTCAGAGCAAAGGGAAGAAAGAAGGGAGGGTTTCATGTTCAGTTAAGTATGAGGTCTTGAGCCGTGTCTTGGGTGGAAGCAGTCTACCTCAATGTCAGCTACTTCTCTTCCACGTCAGCTGGATTCAGAGATCTCCAGAGCCTGCATGGGACCAGGTGTCAGGTGGAGCCTTGTTCAGCTGTGCCACGTGCACCCAAGGCTCAATACCTTTCAGTTTTGCAAGGAAGTCAGTGTCAAGAGCACTTGGAAGTTCCCTTTCAATGGGTTTCAAAGATTGTCTTCCTCTGATGACATTCCCAAGACACCCAGCCACCAGGATCCAGACTGGGAACAACAGGATCCTTTGAATTGGGATCTGGGGAAGCTCCTTTACCTGTTGGTGAGAGGCTTGAGAATAAGATCCTAAGGACTTATAGTAGCTGGTCACACTGGCATGAGACAAAGGATCAGCAGAAGGTTGTATACCAAGACACATTGGTCTACTGGTGAATTTCTCATGTGGAGTGATTTTATGTTACTCAAAGGGAGTACTGCAAACCGTCAGCAAAACCGAAGGCAGTAATTTAAGCCAGGAAAGTCCAGTCACCTTGGCAAGCTTAGAAATTATAAGTTTGAGAATCCTGTTAGTTCTCTCAACCTTGCCTGATGATTGATGGTGACAGGGACAGGGATAATTCTAGGAAGTTTGCAAGGCTTTCATTAAGGCTTGTATCTTTTGCCCAGTGAAGTGGGGGCCCCGATCACTGGAGACTGTAGAAGGTAGACCCCAAGTGGAAAACACATTCTCCAACAATTCCTTTGCCACCTTGGGGGCATCCACCTTGCGACAGGGGAAAGGTTCCACCCATCCAGAAAACACACCTACAATAGTAAGAACACATTGATAGCCCATGATAAGTGGTCATTAAATGAAGTCCAGCTGCAGGTCTCAAAGTGTCCAGAAAAAGGAAGTCTGAGGGTTCTGAGGACAAAAAAAGTTTTTCCAAAATTACGGGCCTGACAAGTCACACATTGCTAGTAGACTGTTTTTGCAATTTTGTAAAAGCCTCCCCACCAATGTCTATTCATAATTGGAGTCATCTTAGCTGCAGCACGGTGGGTGAAGGAATGTAAAAAACAAAACATCGGGTTTGCCAGGGAGCCGGGAAGAACCAAGTGATCATCTTGGGTTTCCCAGAGTTCGATTATTCATTTAATTTACAGCCACTGTTTTCCCCCCCTTAATTTCTCTGATTCAGCATCAGACTGTTGCCATATTGCAAGGACATCAGGATGGCAAAAGTCGGGCCATGAGGGGCCAGAAGTGAATGGACTTCATCCACAGCTGCCACAGCTTTATACATTCTGTCACAGCCACCTTTGCGTGAAG
Source organism: Ursus maritimus (assembly GCF_017311325.1). NCBI lineage: Eukaryota > Metazoa > Chordata > Mammalia > Carnivora > Ursidae > Ursus > Ursus maritimus. The sequence goes on along the minus strand of NW_024425563.1, from coordinate 96,739,600 downwards.
GTCAGCCAGGGTGGTTCCCTGAAGCTCAGGTTGTCTTTTTAGTGTGAGCCTCAATTTTGATGACAGAGACTTCAGAAGGTAAGGGAATAACAGTAAGAAGATTGTTTACTTTAGTACATTTTTGATTGGGGTCAGAGAAGATGCAAGAAAACCCCTTGTTTCCATAACCCCCAAATCACAGATGATCCCAAAGACATGCTGGCTGTCAGACGAATGTTAATAATGTGTCCTGACAACTGGCATGTCCTGGAAGGGCCTGACATTTCTCTTGTTGGGCTGATTTAGCTTGTGGGAGATTTCCATTCTCAAGTAGTTCATATTGGGTATAATAGCAGCATTACTAGCTTGGAAATTCCCCTTTGCGTTTTTACAGTATGACCCAACAACAAACAGAATTTGATCAGGACTAGTCAAAGGGGCATCTTGTAAATCAGGACCTGTCATGAAATAGGGCATTATTACCTCACAGTCATGGGGCTCACCTTCCTCAAGTGGGGGTAGTAACATAGCAGGATTGAGAACATTGCAATGTTTAAGTTGCAGATTTGGTGGGAAATGCTGAAGGATCTCATAGGAGGTTAATCTGCTTGCAGAGAAATGTTGAATTGATTCAGAGGTAAGGCTTCAGACAGAGTGTACCGTTTGTGAGTAAATATCATTTCCTATGGTCAAATCTGCTGTGGCTTCCACCAACTCTCCAGCTGTGGCTGTGGGTTTAAGGCAGTTGGGGTAGGCGTGAGCAACAGAGCTGGGCTGCATGCAGGAACAGGCAATAGGCTGTGTTTCTGACTGAGCAAGCACGCCCAGGGCTCTCTTACCTCTTCCATGCACAGACAAGGTGAAAGGTTTTGAATAGTTAGATGGCCCTGAAGCAGGTGGCTCTTGTAGCACTTGTTTTACTCTTGTTTATTCATGTTTGTGTTCCCAAGGAAAGGTCTTGGGAACTGAAATTTCAGTAAGTTCATAGAGGAAAATTAGGAACCAATAGTCAACCATATCCAGCCAGGCCTAGGAATCCATGAGGCTGTTGCTTAGTTGTGGACCCAAGGAAATCTTGGATTTGCCTAATTCTTTTTGGACATAGCTGGATTCCTTCAGTGCTTAGACTATGACCCAGTGAACAGTCTGGAGATAATTGTACTTTTTCCTTAGGGACTTCATGTTCTTCTCCAACAAACTATTACAGAAAGTAAACAGTATATTTAATGGATGACTCTAGAGTGAGTACAGCGAGAGGTCATCTACACATTATAGAGGGTTGATTTCCTCGGGGGTATTGGAGGTGCTTTGCTCTCGGTGGAGCACTTTGGCAAAGTAAGAAGCATACCGCCAAGGCATGACAATCTGGTACGCTATCGATTGTTCCAAGTCACGCAAACACAAATTGGCTGTTGGGATCCATAAGGATGCTGGAGACAGCTGAACATAGTCACTTACAGTGACTGTGAGTCTGGAGGAACTTGTGACAGGAGGGTGTCCAGGTTTGGAACGACTTTCTTGTTGGTGGCCCTGGACAAATCACCACCCAGACCTGCAAGATTGGCCTGTTCCAGAGGCTGGTACGGGCAGCAGTTAGCCCCTGGGCAACATAGCCTTCCACTGCGCGCATCAGGGCTGGTGTGGCCTCGGGCTTAATGCATATTTTAGATGACATAGGGTGACACTTACTTACGTCCAGTCGCATTTTTATAGGCTCTGCACTTTTTTTTCCAAATGTCAGTATTGGAGGTAGCCCACAAATTATTGGACACCTCAATTAAATTAGGGGACTTTATTTGAACTTCTTCCTGTTCTATGTCTGGAACAGATTGTAAGGAACATAAAAGATCAGGTTCAGAAAATTCTATGGTGAGGTCTCCCCTAAGCAAAACAGATTAGCTCTTTTCATTTAGAAAGGAGACTATGGACTCTGAGAAACAAACTGAGGGCTTCAGAGGGGAGGGGGGTGGGGGAATGGGATAGGCCGGTGATGGGTAGTAAGGAGGGCACATATTGCATGGTGCACTGGGTGTTATACGCAACTAATGATTCATTGAACTTTACATTAAAAAAATTAAAATTAAAAATTAAAAAAAATAAATATTAAAATTTAAAAAATGACTACAAAAAAAAAAAAAAGAAAAGAAAGGAGCCCTCCGCCAAAGATTGACTATCACACAGCAAAAAGGGATGCTTTTCAGTAAAGAATGCCAGAGTTATCACGCTGGTGAGATGAAAATTATCTGTGGACTTCATTTAACACACCCAGTGTGGAAACCTTTCACTCTGAGAGATACATTGTTCTACGAGCGTGTGGTTTCAAGTGAAAGCATAGCTCCAGTATCAACTAGAGTGTGGCAAGGCTTTCCATCAATATTAATTTTAGTTTCTCCTTGGCTGTTCAGGAGAATTACTGGTAATTTCTCAGAGAACCCCCTGGAGCCCTCGCGGCCATGGGAGGGACCCATATGGGTCCTGGGAGGTAGATGCAAGGACACTCAAGGTGGGTCCGCCTAGGACCTTTGAGGGCAACCTCTTTTCCGGTGTCCCAGTTGAGTAGAGCTGTGACATTGATCTTTGGACCAGCATTTCTTTGAAGATGGACCCCTTGGGGTGTGCAGTGCGAAGGCCTGGATGTTATTTTGGGTCTCTGGCCTGGAGCTGTGGGAGCTATAAAGCTATCAGCCTGACAGACTTGTGTTTGCAGTCTTGCTCCAAGATCCTTTCAAAATGTTCAGCTGTGGTCACAGATTCAATCAGGCTGTGGCCTCCCATCCTATTTTCTGCCTTTTGTCCCATCTACCAATCTCAGGAGCTAATCCATTTACAAAGAGGGCAGCCGGAGCAGGCTGGGTGACCTTATTTATTGTGTGGAATCTGAACGCTGTGAAAAGAGCTTCCAAACGGGCTCTAAAGTCTGCCACAAGTTCAACTTTCTTTTGTGGGTATGTTCGAATAATAGACCAATCAGTATGAGGAAGCCTCGAGGAATGGCTTGTAAAAGGTCAGTTACATTTTTTAAGCCCTTCCAGGTCGAGGATCTTGAGGATTATTTTGGGGGTTTTGCCATTTTGCTTTCTGCACAGGCTTCCCCACGTTCTACCGACTTGTGTCCAAGCTGATAAAGATCTGGCAGCCCAGGGTCAGAGGCCCTGACGATGACCCTGAATTCTTCAAAAATATTTCCGGGGCTTCTTCCTCAGTTTAGGCAATTCTCTATAACTATTTCTAGACCAAGGGGCAAAGGCCACCTGAGAGGCTCTCATCCTTCCTATTGTCTTTTGTTTTAGGTACATTTTGTGCCTTTAATTTTTCATTAGCATTTGTAACGAGTCTTTTAATGAAGCTATTTTGGAATCTTGAAGCCTTCTGTAAGTTTCTGCATGCCAATTAGAGTAGGCATCCCATTTCATCTGTCCAATTTGGGATCCCTTGCTCTCTAGCATATTTCTTAAATGAGCCATCTTGTCTAATTGGAATGTTCCCCATAATGGTCATTGCAATTCTGGGTTATTTTTAGTAAAATCTTGCCATCTTGTTAAATATCGACAGCTTCAGGGACTAGACATGTTAGACGTAAAATAAGCAGGTGTGGCAGGAGGAGGCACACTGAACTCCCTGGGCATAAAGGACCCCATTTCTTCTAAGAGGTCTTTGGGTTTCCTGCAGCCACCCTAATAATCTGGGGCGTGGGGAAAGACCAAAACCACAGGGCCCAAGGAATGAGGACTGTGGACAGATTCCAAACACCCTGTCAGCTAAACTGCCCCTAAACTGTCAGCAGTTCTGAGGGTGGGGTTCCATAGCCCAGGAATCATGATCCAAAAGGTGAGGGGCTCAGCTCCATTGCCTCTGAGCAGAATCCCCCACCAGCTCAACTGCAGCACCTGCTGGTAAAGGGAAGCCAACTAGACCAAGAGCTCAGACTCAAAACAGAGCAGAGTCCAACCCAGAGGAACTCAGCAGTGGCCCTCAGACACGGCAAGAGAGTCAGCTCTGAGCTCTGGCAGGAACCAAGCCTCCGTTTCTCACCATTCCTCATGCCTGCAGAAGTTCACTTTGATCCCACTGCTGCCACCAATCTGTGCAAAACCAAAATTCTGCTGAAAATTCAAAATTCAGATTTTGGAAGATCTACTTGGCTTTATCAAATGGTTCTTGAATCAGGCAGCATCTCATCCAGCAAGCGGAGAGATACTTTGAGGAGTTACATAAAATAGAAGGCCTTTATATACAGGAGGGTGAGGTGAGGAAGTCATTAGCAAAAGAAACTAGAAAGATACTTGGAGGAAAGTTAAGAGTTCAGGTGTCAGGCGCTTCTCACTGGCTGAGCTGTGGTGCTTCCCATTGGCTGGGCTTGTTGCCAGGCAGCAAGGAAGTCTTCCATCCTCCTGCCCAGGTGGAAGATGCAAGGTGCCTCTCTTCCTGTTTGGGATAATCCATGAGAAGGGGAGGTGAGGCTCCTCCCACAGGCCTTCCAGACTTCAATTTTAGTTGGGGTGTCCTTTATAACTTCTACAAAATAAAATGAAAAACATTGAACTGTTGATATACATGCAAAATTGGACAGATCTGAAGGACACTGTGTGTATACAATTCTCAAAATGGCAAAATTATAGTCATGGCAAACTGGTTAGTGGTGGCCAGGGTTGGGGGTAAGCAGAGGGTGGCCGAGCTGCTTTTACACTCCCACTAATATTTATGGTGAGCTGCTTAGGGGATATTTTTAGGGGTGATGGACCTGTTCTGTGCCCTGATTGTGTTAGTAGTTAACACATATCAATACACATGGTTAAATTCATGGAACTATATGCCAAATTGGAGGAAAATAATGGAATTTAAAAGCCAGAGAAATCTAAATAAGATCTACAGTTTAGTTAACAATACTGTTACAATGTCAATGTCCTGGTTTTAATTATTGTACTGCAGCGAAATATTAACATTAGGGGAAGCTGATTTCCCACCCACTGTACTATGCTGGACATTTTTTCTTTGAGTCTAAAAGTACTTCAAAATACAAGGAAAAGCTTTTAAATTGTAGTAGCTATTTGATGTTTAGGAAAAATCTTGATATGACTATAGAAGAAGTGAGAAATACCTCACAGCAATGAAAACATTGAAATAAGATTTGGAAAAAAATATTTCTATTTCGTTATTATCACCTGGAGTCTGTAGAAATAACTGTAATCAAAACAAACCATCACCTGTGAATTTATCTCCTTGTAACCTGTTTTGGGGGTGGAGACAGTATTCAGTGTAAAACCGTTTATTTTTGCCAGCATTTTGTCATGAAAAATCTTAAAACATACCAAAAAATTGAGACAGACTGAACACTCAGAAACCCGGCACCTAGATTCTATAATTAGTAATTGCATGGTTTTGCTTTAATATGATAGCTACCCACTCACCCCTCATCCAATGTTCTAACTCACTTTAAATGTATGTCAACATACTCATTAGTATACTTTGCCCCTGAAAACTTGAACATGCATATCATTAACTAGACTTCACTGTTTGTTTATTAGTTACAGAATTTCTTTGAGGTAAATTTAGACACAATGGCATGCAAAACTGAAGTATGTCATCGACGAGCTTTGACAAAATGTGTTTACCACAGAGCTCTTATCTCTACCAAAGTGAAGAACACTGTCCTCTCCCCGGACAGCTATTATGAACATTTTGGACAAGTCTGTATGGACAGATTCTTATATTCATTTCTTATAAACACCTACCAGTAGAATTGCTGGGTCATAGTTTAGGTATAAATTTAGAAGAAGCTGCCAGAACTTTTAAGTGGCTTCACCACTTTTATGCCACTAACAACATTTATGAGATTTCCAGTGACCCCTTGTCTATCCATGGACAATGAAACAGCTAAGAGGAACAGCTAAAGTAAGAAGTTTGCTATTTTCAACTTTCTATTTTATTATTTTATTTTACTTTATTTTATATTTTGTGGCAAGAACACTTGCCATGAAATTTACCCCCCTTGAATGTCCGTGTACAATACATTATTGTCGTCTGAATGTACAATGTTGTAGAGCAGATCTCTGGAGCTGTTTGCCTTTTTTCACTGAAACTTTATGCCTCTTGATTATTAACTCCCCGATTGCTCCTCCCCCCGGCTTTGACAATCATCGTTCCACTCTTTGATTCTATGAACTTCACCATTTTCAATTCCTCATATTTGTTCTTCTAGGACTAGTTTATTTCATTTCCACTAATGTCTTCGATGTTCATTCATATTGTCACATGTTGCAGGATGTCCTTCTGTCCTTCAGTGTTAGACCTGAGAGTACTCCATTGAATTCAGGATACACATTTTCTTCTTCCATCCATCTGTAGGTCAATATTCCGATTGTTTCCATATCTTGGCTCTTCTGAAGAATGCTGCACTAATATACAAGTGTTCATCTCCTCAAGACCCTGATTTCAATTCTTTTGGAGAAATACCCAGGAGTAGGATTGCTTGATCTTAAGGTAGTTCTATGTTTAATTTTTTGAGGAACCTCTGTACTGTCTTCCACAGCTTCTGCACCATTATGTATTTCCAACAGTGTTCGAGGACTCCCCTTTCTCCTCCTCACCCACACTTACTTCTGGATTTTTGATAGTACGCGTCCTGGCAGGTGCGAGATGATACCTCACGGTGGTTTTTGATTTGCATTTCCCTAATGATGACTGACACTAAACACTTTTTTCATATACACATTGGCCGTTGGATGTTTTCTTTGGAGAAATACTTTAACATTAGCTGTTCTAAGATCTATGTAATGAAATCTCATTGAGTTTTAATTTGTATTTCGCTGATAATTCATAATGGTGGGCATTTTTATGTGCTTATTGGTTATTTGTACATCTTACTTTGTGATGTGTCAGTTCAAATATTTTGCCTGTTTTTATTAGAGTCATTTGCTGCTTTACTATTGAGTTTTAGGACATTGCATTTTCCACATTATATATGATCAATGGCTATTTTTTTCTCTTTTTAAATAGAATGAGGTATTGTTTCTTTGAAACACTGTAAGACTATTGAAAAACTAGACAACCTATCTTGTCAAGACTCTCCAAAATCTTCCAAGGCTTTTTGGGATGTTGACAGTCTTAAAAAATAGATTGCCTGAAATTCATAGTTTTTTTTTTCTTTGCAGAAACTAACGATAGCAAGAACTACAACACACACACACACACACACACACACACACACACACAAAACAAAGATGCACCTCGGGAAGAAATTAGGAACACTACAGAGCTTTCTATTCAAACAAAATGAAAGAAAGGAAGACATTTCATATGGAATTAGTCTTTCCAGGTTAGCAAACAGATAGGCAGTGTCCATGCTATTCACTGTGGTCACCCCATTTTACAAAAGTGCCCTTACCACTAACCTTGAGCAAGTATCTTTGGTTTTCCCAGCAGGTGTTCTCTTTTTCTGGCAACAACACTGAGGATTTTCTTTAAGGAATGATCTTTGTCTCTACTTTCCAGGAAAGTGTCCTGCTGGGGGACCAAATAACCCATGAGCCTGGCTTGCCCATGAAGAACACTTATCTCCCTGACTACACTCACTTGTTCCATCATGACTGCATCACACAACTCAGCAAATGCATCAGTGACACACTTTATGCGTGTTCGTTGTATTCACTGAGGCAGAAAATCACACCTTCCATTAGGATTGTAGCTATGACAATGCAATCCTAGAGCTGGTGGGGCCCCATGGAGGAAGAGCCTGAACTTAAAATGAAGTCAACACAAAGGAGAGAAGAAATACACAGTGAACACATTTCTAAGCACCTTGACCCATGCGTGCCTGAAGCCATTACCCCTGGACTTTTCAGTATTGTGAACCAGTAAGTTCTGTTTTGTTTAAACTAGTTTGAGTTGGTTTTCTCTCACCTTCTGCCGACAGTACTACCTATTCCGAACCTATAACACCAAAACTGTTTGTCACAAACTTTGGTGACCTTGTTCTTTCTTTTTACAGATGAAGACATGCCTCTTGGCTTGATCCAATGGGAGTTTGATTGCAGGTAAAGGTTTCCTTGTGCTCATGCTAATCTCTTTTTCCATTCATAATTTCATGTAATCTTCTCTACAGCCCTTTGAGTTAGGTTTGCTGTTCCAAGTGACCTAATTGAAGCTTATATACTTTTCCACTATAGTACAGTTACCAATTCCTCAATCCCGAAGTGGCTCTCTTTTACTTGGCTTTATACTTGTCACAGTAAAAACACACACTGGTCATAGTAAAAACCTGCAACACATTCCTCATCCTTGAACTACCTATTCGATTTGTTTGCCAAGGATGTTTCCCCAGAAGCACATGAAGACACAAGAATATGTGTGTATGTAGCCCCAGGAAACAAATATAAGGGAATGGGGACATGAGACAATAAAATAAAGGAAGCCCATAACCAGTGCAAGCTTGGGCTATGAGCAACTGAATTTCAGTGTTGTGGGGAGCTCTGGAGAACACTCACTACCCAACATCCTTGAGAGTCGTCCCAGCCAATGGTGGATACATTACATCTCAGATCCAAATTCACTCAATATCCACACTGCGATCATGGGCAGAGTTCCTTTGAGTCTTTCTTCTTTGCACTGAACAGCACAGACCTACGGGTCCTCAGCAGAGGGCTCTGCAGGAGGAAGGGTTTCATCTCCTGTCACCAGAGCTGTAGGGCTGCTCAGTGGCATGGGTGTGAGGAATCCACCAGTGCTCTGCAACCTTATAGCTCCAGCCCAGCCAGGTAGTCACCTACCTGTGGCCCATCCACATGGACATCATGCTCCAGACCTCCTGCTTAAGGTGTCCCATGCCCTCTGCATATGCACACTCCTGCCTGTGCCCCAGGTGCTTCCTGCTTTCTCGGTGACTGCAGATCAACTCTGCCCCCAGGAAACCAGTGAGGGCTGCCATCTGGCAGGTGCAAGAGTAACTTCTCCAGGGATGTTGGCATCCCAGCCTTGGGGCTGGGTCTTCTGTAGAGTCTGTCCACTTCGGGTGCTCTCCTTCTACCCTACAGTGAATTCCAACATTTCCCTGTATCTTACAGCTACTTTTTGGTCATGTTTTAATAATTAAATATCAACTGTTTGAATCACAGTGTGCTTTCAGGCTCCTGATTGGACCTGGATTGACATGGGGGGCAGACAGCTGGCTGAGGGCTGCTCCTGGGGTAATGTGGGGTTCCCAGCTGGCATTCCACCTGAGTGTTCAGGCATTTTCCCTCAGGAGTCATTGTGTAGGATGGTGACTGCCATGGGTTTTAGGAGGGACAGTGACAGAGGTCTGCTCAGCCCAGCCTTAAGTCTGGGCTATCTTCATGAACAAAGAAGGCTTCGGGTGTGGTTGGTAAAGGTCAGTAGTGGAGGGCGGGAGGACTAGGAAGGCAAGGCATCAGGAAATCGCACTAACAAGTTTGTTCATTGCTGCCTAGCTCTCCTGCCTTCGGTCCCAGATGAGGAGCATGCATACTGGGACAGTGTCCCAGAGTGAGGGGATGAAGTGCTTCTTCTAGAACCCAGGGCTTCCAGTTCTCGAGCACCTCTGGGGTGGAGTTGAAGAGGGGAAAGCAAGCCCAGGGGGCAAGTCTGGGTTTGAACTCTGGCCCCAGCAACTTGTGAGCTTTGTGTGGTAAGCCAGCCTTTCCTGACATTCCTGCTCTGTAAGACAGAAGTGGGAGTCCCAGAGCCGTGAGTCAGGTCGTCACTGAGGGGGGAAGAGCGGAACCCAGAAGAGGAGCCATATGAAGATGGAATCCCTCTCTGTCACCATGGCCACCTTAACTCCACAGAAGGGGCTGAATGTGGGCTGGAGGCTGCTCCAGAGCGTGAGCATTTGTCTGGAGCCCAGCCCGCGTGCACGGACAGGTCAAGTGTACAGAATGCTATCTGACATTTTGAACTATTTTTTTTTTGCCCTTTCT